>NC_060254.1:34341078-34648088 GCF_921293095.1 Ischnura elegans | reverse complement strand
TTTATTATAGCCTTATATACCTTGCATCCAGTAGCCCTGATGATGAGCGCCGAGTCGGAGCTCGAAACGTCGGCCATTATGAAGCCTTTAACCCGGTGGGAAACCCGAGAGAAGTTTACTCATATTATAGCCTTATTGGCCCAATACAGTAATAAAAAATTGTAACAATTAGACTCTTAAGAAGAACAAGAAGATTTGAAGTAATACCCACATATTATTAGGTCTAAGGCTTGTACGAGCAATTACAAAAAAACTGTTATTAGCGGAAATTATGTAACTATTGATTAGGGAGGCTAGTCAAACACTTGGCTGCAATTACTGATTTTCCAGACCACTTAACTGTCCAAACCATGAAAGAGTATGTCTAAAAATTTTTATAAACATCAATATAACTGATAATGATAAGTATGGGCACTTTAAGATAATACGGGGTATAATGATATTTAAGATATTTAGAGAGTGGGAAATAATATAAATTCAATAATATAAAAACAATCAAAAAAGCTACTGGGAATCCTCTGGATGACAGCATTGTGCATTCATATTAATGTACTTCAACGAATTCCATTTTGGGTGAGACTTGAAAAATGAATAGCCCTGTGTAACAGGGTTACAATATATAGGTATATGAATTGTCAAAAAGAATTGGATTATCATATATCTAAGCTATACCACTCTGTAATGTGGATGAGGAAACATCACCTCTTCACATTAACACAAAATATGATTATTCTAGATTATTCCATCTCCCTGGCATGATTTCAAGATACAATGCAATATCCTAAAAATTCATTTACTCAGCACTTCAACCAGATGTATGATTAGGATAGGCAGGGGTAGAACTAACACCATTAATTCATGATAGGGATGTTAATTTACAAATCCATTGCAATATTTATTTCCTTGATATTCTTTTTAAAACTAAAGGCCAAACTGTCGAGTCAACATTAAACTAAAGAACTGATTTCATAGGAGAAAACTCTGGAAATTCTCCAACCAAGTCTACTCATTACTTCAACTCTATGGCTGGATTGGCAGGTAAGATTAGACCCATGAATTTAATACACTCACGGCAGGGCAACAAGCCCCATCCCATGAGCCACTTAGTACTCCAAGTAATTATGATCAGGAATATAATAACCTGATCGACATTATGAATTTGATTGAATTGATCAAGATTCATGCTCGATATTTATGATGATCTCTATATACTGTGACTTACAGCGTGCAACCATTGTTCACATTAATAAAACAAATTCAGGTTTAGAAAAATAACCTGATATAAAAGCAACCCTGATACTAGGACAGGAATTCAAACCATTACTAAGTACTTCATTAAAGAGGAGTAAGAGGCAGGCCAAAAACATAGAGCTAATCCTCAGTATATTGAAAGGAAATCATAGGAATGTCCGGAGCAGCCTACCATGACAATAAACTGATCCAACCATAATGGCTCTCTAGGGGAAAAAATATGTCAAATGCCCTAAAAAAATATAAAGTTAATCAACTTTTTATGAAGCAGATACAATGTGGTAGATATATCTGAACACCAAAGTTCTAAATCCAATGCTATTGCACAAAGAAACACTTCCTAAGGAAAGAATTGTCCCACGAAAAAGAGGGAAGTAGTTCTTATATTTAAAAGGTCAAAATGCTGAACAAAGCAAATTCAAAGTAAATTAACGTAGTTTAATTTAATAGATGACCCCTTAGTATAAGTTCGTGAGATCAGAGGCTGAGCCAATAACAAAACCTAGAGTGGTAAATGTGTAGGTCAAGCAATTGACCTAGCTTATGAGGCAAATGAATAATCTTAAATAAGAACAGATGGAAGGCAGAGGGATCCAAATAAAAGGTTTTAATAAAAAAACGAAAAAGCTATGCACTAAAGATGCAGGTAAACTCATCACATACTGAAGGCAGGTCATTAAATGCAAACTAAGAGAGCGATCCATTGAGATAAAGAAAATAAGTTCTATATCATGATAGTAAATTTTAGCAATTATATCGATGTTTAAGAGATACCCATACTACCACACTACAGTCTAGGCACATAGACCAACAACTGTTAATTTATGCCAGGTAGAATGGTATACAAATAGTTGTAAAAATAAAACCTGATGAAGATTTGTTAGAGGAATAGGAAAGTGACTCTGAAAGCTTTGTCTAGCCGAGTCCAACATTCTGTCTTACAGTCCAATAAAAAAAACTTAAAAGCCTCCTGTAACAGACAAAACCAAATTCCATGATACCAAACAAATGACTTGAATTAATTAATAATAATATAGCCAATGACTCAAGACATTCCTGAACAATAAACATTCAAGTTGCTAAACATGCTAAAAAATACTCTTGAGCCCAAAATTTAAAGGTTGCAAAGCCCTGACTTGACGCAGGTATCGCAATGCTAATTCTTTTACATAGAATAGGTTTTAAATAGAGAATCATTGATAATCGGAAATGAGACACCTGAAAACTTTACGGCAGGCGTAGTCCTGAGTCGTGTAACGCCACTGCGTAAGATCAAGTGATCTATCCTAAGTAATCAAACAAACCAAATTCTAATGATTGCAGTGTTTAAACAATCAAGATTAAAAGAATACATACACCCCCCTGAATCTCAAGGGGTGCAACATCAGCAGGCCACATGAATGGTTGAAGATTCAGTTAATAGCGTTAAGCCATTGCAGTTATCTATTTATTCACATTAGACTGTCTCTCAAGGCTTATAGCAATACTTCATTAATTTTCCTTCTGGGATACTCTCAGTCCTCCAATTACCAAATAAGACTAAACGCAAAAAACTATTGTTGGCACTTTCAAAATTATGATACAGAACTCAGTGGGTAAAAAATTTTAATTCATGAACTTCAGAAATCCACGAGACGATAGTATGAGAGACTTGTCATTAGTACGCAGGGCCCAGTAGACCCAGCAGCTTCCGCCTGAAGCACGAGATTGGAACTGGTAAATAAAACGAACCCTTTGAACATCGAATGTCAGTGCAGACAAAAAAAATACAACACTTTATAATTCCTAACCGAAAGCGCATGCATTATAGCACCAACTTGTAGGAATCATTACGTCATGTGCTCCTTCCTCGTCTTTAAGGAAATTAAAAATACGACATCCACACATCACATAAATCGATATCCCCGAAGACGAAAGTAAATTAGTAAATCCTAGGCATGACAAACGACTCAGGATGCTGGAGTAACTTTAGATAAAATCTGGTATACACAACTTAATTACGATAAATAACAATCAACTTGAACAAGGTTGACTGCATAGTCGGTAGAAAGCACGGTCGTATCTAACAAGGCTTAAAAAAAGAACTGAGCAATTACGAAAGTTAAAGCGAATCTAACACGTGTTTACCACAAAGACCGCAACTTAAACACAGATTATTTAACAAGAGCTGAAAAGATCCTAGTACATGCCACGGAAAACCATAGGAATCGACTTTTAACTGAATAAATATCAAAGCAATCAACCTCATTAGACAGTAAAAACGAGAATGCACCAACTGTTCCCACACAATACGACATTCACAAATTGTATGTCGACAGTGCAAATATAAAAAAGGCAACGACATTCAGAATCGTTAGCAATACGCAAAAAATATAATTCTCCGGCAAAACCCGAGAAAAACTTGAAGTCGACTGAGTATTCTCAGTAACAAAGAATAATCTCTTGGATGTCAAGTGCTGAAATCCTTCCCATTACAAAGGCTTCTAATATTTAGAAGGTAACTAATTTTATGACACAAACAGAGGTTAAAATGACGACAGATAGACTCACGGATTATAACTGCTATGATTCTTTACGAGCGAATGTATTTTGCTTTCACAGGTCCCCAATACACCAAGCAACAATAGTAACTAAAACGCCATGAACAACAGGTAAACGATATCCACTACGAACATGGCAACAAAAGAAAATCTACAGGTATGACAAGATTAGCTAGCATCTCAGATTGAACAAAAATTACCAAACTCTACAAAATACTTGACAAGACACGTGAAAACTCAATCATATACTTGCATTATTTGAATCGAGTAACGAATATGATACCCACGCCACCGTTGTGTTCCCTCCACTGACTCGACCGAAGCCTTACTTAAATACAATTATTAACGTCTGTACTAACCTTCAAATGGATTCTGAGGATGAACCGGAATGCTCTCAAGCACACGAATGCACAAAAATGAAGAATCCACAATGAACACGGCACTGACGGTATGCAAGAGAATGCTTCAGCAACGATCCTCACAGACGTTTATATCGTCCACCATTCCCTTGTAAACACACATTGAAAACGACTTCGGGATTGGCTCATTCAAATTCACAGTTGTATCGCGGCGTACCATTGGGTATTGGAGTCACGTGGTTGTAGAAAGCACGAGAGGGATACGGTTTGAAATTTTTTGAAAAATAAAAATATTTTTCTGAGGATATATCGCAGTCTCCTGCGAACACGGTGAACTGAAACCATTATTATAACTTCAAATTAATGCTTTTCATCTCTCAATTACGACATTCCAATTAAAAATAGTTATTACGTGCGTTTTTAATCGTTTATCAATCATAAAATTTTTGGTCGCCGTGAAATAATCAAGCTTCAAGTAATACACCAAGAATAAAAAAACACTTCATTAACCAGTGTAACCTATTTTTCAAGGGAAAATATTTTAATTTAACTAGACCTGAGAGTCCTCCGATTTGTAAAAATTCAGTGAATAAATTGACTAAAATATAAACGAAATGAATTCAAAGGAGATAAAGTAATTTTGGTTTAGATGATTGTAATCTCAGTTCCACTGCATAATTAAATAGGCTATAGTCTCACAAAGTACATTATTCTAAATAAAAGACTACGGGACTCAAAGCCCCAGGTAGAAAAAAATTCCAGAGTAAAAAATTAAAATAATTTGTAGAGGGGCCAAATTTTGGAGTGCAGGGCTCCATTAAAGAGTGCGTTTAAGACCCATATCTTGGAAATATATTGAGGTAGTCGAACCCCTTGATCCTATTACCCGCTCGCTATGGCCTTGATGGGATTCAAGCGGTTACGAAGAAAGTCTCGGTCCGCAACTCATATTTTCACAACGCGATTTTTGAGAAAAAACACCAATTTAACTTAAAAATTTGAATTAAAATTATAAAACTAAGAGCTATAATATGGAAAACAAGGTAACACAGTACTCTGTTCCATGAACGGCGCAAAGGACGTAGTCTACCACCCCCTTTCTATCATCCGAACATGACCTTTCGAAAAAATAACTATATAATCTTCAAACTTCGATAAATAAATTTTAACCGCGGAAGCGTACCTTTTAGAATAATTTTCAGTGAATGATTTCGGGAATGCATTGCATTTTTTATTTACTTCAAATAATTATAAGACTTGACAGAGCCATAAGGAAGTGGAGGTGGTTACCTTTGTGCTCCGAGGCTTTGATGGAACTTCCAAGAGTTGTTTCCCGCCTTTATTTTTTTCGAGACTACATTCCCCGCTTACACCCTCGCGGGGCCCCATTCCGCGTACTGACTCCCCAGGCGTGTTAATCTGGCATCCGGAGGCTGAATCGTAATTTATTTCGCATTGCTTTCTAGATAAAAGCCCATGAAATAGCATAAGTTAAGAATTGGTAATATCTATAGCATTGGTCTTCAATCCGCGGCCCGACGGGTAATTTCTTGCGGCCCCTAGAGGCCAAAGAAAATATTGTATCGCAAACCAAATATCGACACACGGGACAAATATTAACGATGTTAAAAATCGCATTGATTGATTGAACCTTTTTAACCAATAAAGATTATTGCACTTTGGAATTATAGGTTTTTTTTTTAATTTTATTGATGTGGTGGTAAAGTGACGTGGAGCATTGTGGCCCCCCGGACGATATGAAATCGATTTTTGGCCCTTGCATTAACACAAAGGTTGAACATCCCTGATCTATAGGTTGGCGGAGTTTGTGTTGGAATTGACGTATTAACGTTGGATGCAAAACCAAGAACTTATCGAAATTTCATTTATAGGGCCGGGTACACGATTTTTTTCTGGGGGGGCACAGGATCTGACATGCAAAGACATTGAGATAAAAAACAAGATACAACACTCACTGTACGAAATGTTCTCTTTATTTTAATATGAAAACTAATAATATGGAATTTAAAGATTGAGGCTCGGTAGTATACAAAACAAAAGAACTTAATGATAACCGTAAAAAAAAATTTTGTCTATTAATTAAGCGTCGGAGGGGGCACGTGTACCCGTCCCCCCCCTAAATACGCCTATGTTCATTTATATATTTGATTAAATTGAGGAACATGGTGGCCCAGAGGGAAGAGTATTGGAGTAGTAATCGATGGGCTCCGACATCAAAACCCGGGTGAAGCCTGGAATCATTGTTATAACCACAAATAAATTTATATGCATTTCTTAAGTACTCAATTTCAATTATAAATACATAGTTTATACATGTATTTTTTAAATCGCTTATCAAGCATTTAATATTTAGTCAATAATGAAGTAAAACCACCAAATCTAAATCTATATATGAGTAGACAAACAAATGTTTAGAGTTATTAATGACAGTTCCCTAACGAGCAAACTTAAGTTAGCACCCCCCCCCCTGAGAACTCTCCCTTGAAAATAAGGATACATATACGACACTGGACCAAGGGAATTATTCATTAATTTTCTCCATTAACTAAGGCTACAGTATTCTACTCAGTATTTAATTCAGGAAAGCATGAGTATTTTGAAAATGAGCAATGAACCAAGGATATCGGCACAAGCGTGATATCCTTGAGCGAAGTTACGGGTTGCGTGACTTCGCTCTATCACGCCTTCGCTTGCCGCGAATACAGTGGCATGTGGACACAAATTTCGGTGTGGACCTTGAGCGTTTTCGTACGCCTGCACTGCAAGAATTTAAATTCTATTTGTCTTGCAGATAACATTCCATATGGTCAATAGACAGCACTTTCATAGTAATCGACCCCTCTTACCATATGTGGCTTGTTGGCTGGCAATTCGAATACGTCATGTTTGTCATAGACTTTATGATGTAATACCGATGAAACCCGACGACCCCTACAAATGCTCAATAAGCTATAGATTTATGAAAGCAGCATTCTTATGCATTTCCACTAATAAGGCTCACCTGCTAATAGAGCCATCAATAATTAGAGAACACTTCTTGTTCATAGCGAGGCATATAAATTATTACAAATGGCGTAATTTATTTTTTTCTTGCTGCAAATATAATCGGTAGGTAGTCCTATTATTAACTGGATCTCTACTTAGGGTACTATAATTACAAAGGTGCTTACCCTGAGTACAGAGAAATACCCTCGCTCCGGAATAAACAAAACGAAGATCTTCCCTCCTTCAGAACTTAAAGGGGAATTCCGTCAAACGTTAAAATAAACAAGCATTTCAAGGACTCAAATTTTTTGTAGCAGGCCACGTAAAGAAATTTCACAGAATCACTTAGTGATTCTGCCCGGTATGGTTGGACATTATTTTAAAGGATGAATGTGCAGAAAAAATAAATATCAATTAATTTTAAACTCAATTTTCCCTGCGATAGTTTTCAATCAGACGCATTCCTGTTACATTTAAGCCATGATGAATAATGTGGAGAGCATGAGGGATAAGAGGAAAGAGCGGTAGGATGCTGATAGCAGGGTCCCGGGCAGGGCCTCAGCCAGAATAATTTTAGGGGGGTTAACGCGTAGGGGGAAAAATTTAGGACTATTTTGGGGGAGGGGGAATGCATTACGTGTTGGGTTAATTTTTAGGGGATACAGGTGCGATCGTATCTCCCAAACATTTCTTGGAGATTGGGTTGGTGTGGTGGCTAGACCGTTGACTTCCCATCCCGTGGGCTCGGGTTCAAATCCCGGCAGTGTTAGGGAATTTTCAGAGACTGCCCTATCCCTGCTTGAATGCTGCTTGGAGCTAATTTCAAGCGAAATACTCCGCCCGTCGGATCGGACGTTAAGCCGAGGTCCCCTTGGCGCCTTTCGTTATGAGCAGTCTATTGCCGACGCCGGGTTTCTCTCCACCCTTCCTTCCCTACCCTTTCCTCATGGTGCAAACGACCTCAGCTGTCAGTCGCGTCCTCCAAATACCTTCCCATACCAAGCATTTCGGGGGGGGGGGGGGGGGGGAGGGGGGGGGGGCGATTTTTGAACCCCAGGAACATCACGGTCAAATTACCGGGTTCATATCCTGGGTGAAGCTTTCGTACATTCCCAAACACGAATCGTGGGATTATGAGGTGGCCCAGGGGGAATTGATCCACCCTACCCTGAATGAGTGATATCACACGCCGCTGTTCTTATGCGAGCTATACCCTTACCCATATAAACCAATATTCGGATTCAATTACTGTGTGAGTATGAATACTAAAGGTGGGTTTACATTGTGTAACATGTAATATAAAACAAGTTACATTTACACTGCATAACTTGTTTTATGTATAACATGTTACGCAGTGTAAACGCACCTTTCACAAAAGTTACTTGTAACATTTATTTTACATAACATTTGTTTTATAACAAGAGTCCAGCGGAGCCAAAAATGCTCAATTAACATGTTACAGATTCAGTCCTTGCCCACCAGTCAACTGGCTATCCCTACATAAGCCTCACCTCTTTTCTGTAACATGTTACGGATTTTCCCACTTAGTGCGGGAAGCCAAAAATCTTGTTATACGTCACGAATTTTTGTTTTGTTACACAATTTTACGTGTAACTTATTACACGGAATTGCAACTTTTTCGTAAAACATGTTATATGTAACTTGTTTATATAACATGTTACACAGTGTAAACGCACCTTTAATGTTAAAAGGAACAAGCCATCTTTCCTTTGACCGTTATATCTGCAGGCGCCTACTTGCTCGTTGGCAACATGAAAGTACACAACATTGTGTTGCCACGGATTCCCCTGTAATACAATTCTGCGTACTCATTACCCCTTGAAGGAATATGGAAAATAAGGTATCGAGAGCACCCGGGAGAAGTTGCCGATCAAAGTTACTTTGTAAGTAACTCTCTGTCGCGGAAAAATTATACGCTGCCTACGCCAGAAACTTGTGCCTTGAGTGGAAGAAAGGGAGAATACGTAAATTATCAGAGTCATAATTTGTATCCAGCAGACGAACAAGAAATGTCTATTCGATTCTCGCAAATGCTTATCCAGAGAAATACCCGCTTTGGCAATAACTTTGAGTTATTCTTTGAGCTCTCTCTTACAACAAAAATACATAAATTTTGAATTCGGAAGGTAATCATTATGATGACCGAACGTATTTTACGTGGGCGACTCATATTTAAAATGAAATCGGCTATAAAAAACATTTGAATGAGTGGGAAATGAAAAAAGACTCCGAAAATAACATATATTACTTCGATGGAAATGCAGAAACACGATAAGCTCCGAACAATGTGTCCACATATTATAGGTCCAAAGGTAGGTTTCAAAGTCATTTAGTAGGTACCCTCAATTCGTATTTATCTAGATTAATCAAAGTTGAGCAGAGACTTTCTGAGATCAAATTAGTACTGACATCAAATTAAAATAGAACTCAGATAGGCAAGGTAAACAAAAAATTCATTTCCTTTCACAGTTCCTTTACAGTACTGCTTTCTCTATTAATATTACTTAGTTAACAAGTAGCCCAATTCGTCCACAAAGTGAACGCAATAGATGAATAGTAAAATTATTAATTAATAGCTCTATCCAGCCGCAGTAACCAATAGAGACACCATTCCCCGTTGGACTTGCGCCCATTAGCATTCCATCTCTTTCATTAGACCTCAGGTAATGTCAATTTTAAGTTAAAATTTACCGGGACGATTTTTAGGTGTCATGGTAGATACGACAAATTTTGTTTTTGAAAGCATGTGGATTGAACCAAGGCCATGGTAAAAAAATAATTAGGGGGGTTCACTTTGAGGGGAGGTGAATTCGGGGGAGTTTGAACCCCCTGACAACTCCCTTCGCTATGGCCTTGAAGCTTGAATGCAGACCGTCATTTCCGGGTAAAATCTCGGCAGGACATATTGAATGTGCAGGTTAAGGTGACCGTGACGGGATGCCTTGAATGCAAACGAGCATTTACCGTGAGTTTGACGGAAAGAACAGTACAAAGTGACTATCATCCGATGTAAAGAGTACCTATGATAGATAAACTTCGAAAGGGAAATGCCAAGCCATTCAAAGAATTTGTAAACCTTGATAATGGCAACACATGGCGAAAAAATTATTAAAATCAAGTCCTATAATGGTTGCATCCTGTTTCCCAATGTACAAAATATATGTGGATGAGAAAAGTGATCCAATTTCACCATGGGTGGAGTTTTGGGGGAGGAGGGCAGGATTTGGGGGAGCCTGGCCCTCCAACTTACATGGTAATTTGTCCGAAAAAAGTACGAAACCTGGTAATTCTAGTAAAGTGAAAACAAAAATATCAAACTTTAAAATAAATTTTAGCCTTAGGTAGTACTTAAAATTCAGTTTTGAGAAGCTAATTGAAAATGAAGGATCCCAGAGACCCTCCCCCCGTTTCAATGGGTGTATTTTATAGCCCCAAAATTCGGAAAGGTATAGTTTTCCGATGTGTGCAAATTGACAACAAATTTCAGTATGGGCAATCCACATACCTCATAAGTGCCATCCTTAAGATATTTCTGGCTATGTGCCTACTCAGATGACATTAATTAGCGATCCACTTGGGCAACTATCCAAGAGTTAAGATTGGGAAAATTACCGAGACTTCAATTTTCTTATAGAAACTATAGAAATTCATATTTAAACAGAAGTTAACTTTCCAGATAAAATACCGGTTTCGAAATCCACACCAGACGATTAGTATCTTGACGAGGATGAATACTTAACCCCATTGTCCATAATTGAACCTGCCCACGGGCTTAATAAATAATACATTTCGCTTTCATCACAGGTGAGATCGTTGAGAGAACGTGACGGATAGCCTATTTAAAACAGTGGCGCAATTGATGAGGCAGCCATGAGAGTGGGCTTGGAGATACAAATCAAATCAGTCCAAATACGAGTAATCCACAGAAAGGCAAGTGAGAGTATTGGCGAAATAAAAATGCTGCAGTAATTAAAGGAAATGAATGGCATTCGTGCTTCGCCAAACCCAGTCATGCATCATAAAATAATTTGGACAAAATACGAACGAATGTGCATCTGTCTTATCGAAAATAATGACGGAATACTGTATTAGGCACGTTGCTATGAAATTTAGGCTAGGGAGGGTTTTGGGTTCAACTAATACTGGGGGTATGGAATACGGGGGGTGCAGGTGCCCTCCCACAGAAAATTTTTAAGATAAATGGCTCAAAATGGTGAGTTTTACGGCTTTCTGAAGGATATTTTATTAATTCATACACTATTCTATAAGTAATATTTATACAATCAAGTTAATTGATTAAATTTAAATATTTATCTGAGTTGTGAGGGGGTTGTAGCCAGGGGCGGATCCAGGATTTTTTCTGGGGGGGGGGGGGCGCACAGGAGTCTGACAGATCTTCTCATATATGAGATCAAAAACAAAATATAACTAATCACATTAGAAAATATTCTCCTTATTTTAATATGAAAGTGATTCATATTAAATTAAATGATTGAGGTTCCGTAATAATCAAAATAAAACGAATGTAATGATAACCGTATTAAAAATCTTGTCTGTTTTATAATCGTCACGTGCCCCTGTGACACCCCCTAAATCCGCCTATGGTTGTATCCCCCAAAATCACCCCTCGCTGCGCCACTGCACTGCATGGTACCAGTCCTGGCAAAATTACATACTTTTATGACTTCGGGAAATAAGTTTAACTTGGCTTTTAACATTATATGAAAAAGATGCGTGAAAAAAAAACAAGTGAAAACGCCGTTGTAAATACAATGGAATGGTTGAAAATTTTTCTGTGACATTCCTCCATGCGGTTGACTTTGTGGTTGTGAAGCACTTTGTAGTGCTGTTACTCTAAAACACTTCAATTATAGTACATTTTTAGAGCGCAAGAGTTTAACAATAAAAATAATTGGGTGGGATGAAGTTAAGAATGTTTAACCGACGTGAATATGCAGAACGAAGGGAAATCCCTAAACTTAATGTTGACCATCCATACTTCATTACAAGTAACTAATTAGTAACGTTATAAGTCATGAACTTTATCCTAAAAAAATATAGACATTTCCTAAATATATACGTAGAAAATGGATAAAAGTAGGGAAACTTTAGGTGCTCTTGAAAATGATTTTTTAATGAAATAGTCTGAAACGAAGGTACTTCTTTCATCGAACATTTTTATTTTTATAGGAAAATACTCTGGTCCGTCCAAAAACTACAACAGTGAGAAAAAGACGTTATGAAAGATGTTGTAAGATAGAGTCTACCGCAGCATTTCGGATAAATTATATAAACAGAATATCAATTATATGAATTTACCGGCTGGCGGTGGGGTACAGTCCTCGCCTGCCAAACAAGAGGTTGCGGGTTCGAGTCCCGCCTGCTTAGGTTGTTAGGTTTATCGCGTACGAGTAACTGCTGAAATGTTTAATAAAACCCTGATGTAAAAATTCAATTATGCTGTTTTCGGTGGCTCATAAATAAATAACTGAAAAACAATATACTTAGGGCTGAAAAACTTATAGAAGTAACTGCAGTCCAGTATGTGAAAGGGTTGTCAGATGGGCATAAAAATTGTGACTGTTGGGTGAAAAAAGTTACCTTGGGGAAATTCAATATATTTATGGACAATATTTATTTTATTTTCGGGGAGCATAGTGCAAGTCCACGGCGACATAGCGATAGGAACTGATCCCCCTGCCTTAAATGCGTGAATTTATGCCGGGGGTGAGTTCTACCCTTACCTTTTGAAACTAACTTTCGGGATGATTCACTGAGTGAGTGTAGTTTATTTTCAGAATTTCAAGAAAATTAAAAAATTAACTTGATTAAATCTCACAAAGCACCAATTGGATTAAAAGTTTCCAAATCATTACGTAAATCAACCATAATTTACTTGTAACCTTTACAAATTTCTTTTCAAGACTGAAATTAGTATCCGTGAAAAATAAGTTGAAAAGTGACAATAATTGAGCTCAATCGCCTTATTTTTCTCTCCATCTCTGAATGTGAGAAGTACCCCATAATAAAACTAAAACTTTTACCTCTTATGCCTGTCAATGAATTCATGAAGGCACTTAAACTCTGAAATTCTACGAAAAAATCAGATTCGTTAAATTAAGCCTATGATGAACTTACTCCGCAACAGTATTTTTTTCGGCGTAAGCGGATCGATATGAAGAACTAACTTCCGGCGGCGTCTTCGATGAAAATTGGCCTCCAGGATGGATGTGTGCCAACTTTAGATTGGCTGCGGAGAGCGCATTATTCACCGAGCTACTTCGGCCATTAGGAAGGATGAAAGGAGTAAACAGAGTAAGAGTTATCTGTTCAGCACAGGGAAATTGATGAGGGAGTCTCCAAAATTTTGAATGGAACCATCTCCTTCACTCTTTGTTATGCTAGACGATTATAAATTTGGATGAATAAGTACTAACACCTAAAATATCCATGATTGCAATAATTCAAATTTCAGAATAAAAAATGCACATTTGTGAGTGCCAATGAAATCACGTCTGGTAGAAAATTAAGGCAATGATAACCCTGGGATGCAGTTAGTGAACATTGAACCTAAGACAGAAATAGGACGTATTCCATCCGTAAAATTAATTACTTTGAAGAGTAAAATGCACGTACTAATTTATTGGCTAGCGAAGTGGGGTACTCATATCGTAATGGGGCAGATGAGATATGCAATGCAGATTATTACTAATATTAAAAATGTTATTTCACCATATTTTCACTTATTTGGATACTAAGAAAAATACTAACAACTGAGGGCCATTGATAAAAGCGGAGAAAAGGTCAATCCAAATTTGAAGCTTTTACCTAGTGGAAGGGCTCCATATTAATAATGAAATACTCTTTGTTACTTCCTGTTTCTGAGAAACTCTGTGAATTTTGTGGAAGTGACAAAGTGTATTTCATTACTAATGCGGAAAAAAAGGTTGGGGGGACTGCCCTCCCTACCATCGCATCTGTTCCTCACTCTTTCCAAAATAATTGAATGGATATTATTGGCCATGTCATGGATTATCGAAATAAAAAAAGAAACAGCCCTACTCTAAAATTATGAGATGAAAAATAATTTTGTCCCCATCGCTTAGGTTTGCATATCAAATAGAAGAAATGGAGCTTAAATTGTTTTTTTTTAAATATATACAAGTGGGGCGAGATAATATTTTACTTTTATGCCATCAAATTCTCAATCTCAATGTACGGTCGAAGAAAGGCGGGCAAGGCCTTGGCTACTGGTATGCTTTCCTCTTATTTATACGATTTAATCTTTGAAAAATCAAATGGGAATTTAGCGCATCCAAAAATCGAGCCTGAAATGCCACGACATAGAAAATTACGAGGGTAATTTAGCGGATCAGATAATTAAAGAAATGCGATTTGACGCCCGGTTTTGAATGATTATTTACCAATGAATCACGAAACGATTACAATTAGGACGAAGATACTAGAGGTTTAATGCGATTTAAATAAGAGGATCAACTACTAGCGATATGCCTTTAACCTTCAAAGTAAACAGTGTGTCTGTCGATTAAATTGGAGGCTACCCTCAGCCTCCAATGTATTCTCTCGAGTGCTTAGTCACCTAAATACAAATATCTATACAAATCACCTATCAGAACGTGGTTTCCTTGAAGATTGAAATTTATCCTTGTTTTCCAATGGCCAAGGAATACTTTTAGCAGGAAGACGAAACGAGAAGAGAAAAAATGACGCACAGGTTTTTAGGAATGGAATTTCAGAGACGGCGCGTAATATTCTGCATATTCGGTCACGATATAAAATAAAAGTTACAATGATGGGTAGTTTTTTAAGTGTGGAGTTGATTGAAATAAACACGATTGTCTTCAAATGGTCTTCGGTCGAAATATTAGTGAAGGGCTGTAACATTTAATAATTGATAGAGTTGGATTCGAGCAACATAATTTCTTCATTTTTTGATGGATAATTAAAAAGGACCCGAAAAAAACAAAATTCAACAAAAAATTGATAAAAAATTACAGCAATAAAGAGCGATATTTTCCATTGCAAATTAAATACCTACATGTTAGAGTCCACATTTCCGAACCAAATGTATGTGACGAAAAAATAATTGAATGCAGGTCGGCGAAACTCAAAAAAATAAGAAGTCAAAATATGAGTAAAATGTGCGATGCAAACATTTCTAAATAAAATTTAAAAAATATGGAAAAGGAAAAAATCAAAATATATTTGGTACAAAATAAATAAACGAACAGGTTGGTGACATCATTTATAAATATGGATTAAAAATGGCATGCCGTTGTTCTTGCGATATGAAAATTTTATTCGGTGAACAAAATATCATCACAATGCATTCGAAGTGGATATAAAAATACTTTTTTACACAATGGATGAATGAATGAACGTTTATTTTTGCTCTGGGTTTCCCCATAAGAGCAAATAAAAAAAACAATAACTTTTGCACAAGCAACAAAAATAAAAAGTAATTTATAACGTACAAATAGGATTGACACCATCAAAATAAATACACTAGGCACATTACTAATTGCAGCAAAAATAAAAATTAAATTGAAAGCAAAAACAACCTCAGAAGAACTATGAGAGCAAATAGAATAAAAAAATGGGAAGAGAAAAATCAGAAAAAAATAGATAAATTGTGATTGCACACCATAAAAATCAATATAATTCACTAGCATAAGTTCTCTCTCAGGTATTAATCAAAAAGCTTAACTTTTAAAATGTATAGAGAAGAGGTATCTTTAATAAATGATGGCAAGGAATTCCAGAAATTACAACTAGATATGAGAAAATAATTGCGATAAGTATTTGTCCGAGGTACAGACCGCAGGAGGTGGGAAGAGTCACTTGCAGTAGTTATAGAATTAGAGGCTGATAGTAATTATTAAGGTAAAGTTCCTCGTGAACTCGGAGTGAAGGCCATGAGGATCATGACGCCTCCTTTTCACATCATTTGAAAAGTACACAGCGATACAAAGTCCCGAGGTCTCGTAACTTTCTTATCTTCCGTACACATCCTGGAGGTGGGAAGTTTCCTCGGACTCAGCTCGGCCGTTGGGGAAAATACGATCAGCCGTTGAGAGAATCCTTTTCATAATGGAAGTGTTACCTGTAGGTTAAAATTTATCAAATTTTAGAAAATTAGAAGTTTACACAAATTTGAAGTAAAATAGATACCCAAAATAAACATTGATATTGAAAAACTATTGAAAAAAATATAGTAGTACTCCTCTTGTGTACGAAAATTTTTCCTGACGCGTAATCATCCGTTTACATGGTTACTAATATTTTGTTATTACGTCGAGTAATTAGATTTTACAACCACTAGTAGATGGAGAATGTAGTGAAGAACGCCAGCCTTCCTCAGGGAGCACAGCTTGAAAAGTGAACAGCCTCGCTAAGTCGATCGCTCTAAATCCTGAATCACACGATAATTTTTTCCACCCCTATCGAGGGACAGCTCCAGCGATCGCTCCAATGATGGAGGGGAAAAAATGTCCATTTCAAGGGATCATTTTCCGTGATAGCCCGAGGGATGGAAATTCCATCCATTTTACCATCACCTGCCACGTCCCTTTTTCCATCGCTGAAACCATCACTGGTACTGTCTTTCAGTAAATCAGAACCCACGGACGCTAACAGTAACGCCATGCTTGACTAGTAATTGAACTAAATACGGAAAAAATAATTATCCAATCAACCAAGGAGGAATATTATTCATCACTTTTATATCATCGTCATCTCATACTACAATATAAAGTACAAGGAGAAGATTGTATATCGTTGTTATCTTCGTATTTTATATTGTTCTTATGTTTTTTCTTTCATAGCCCTGATGATGGTTTAAAATAAATCGAAACGTTGACTATAACTTGTTTTCATAAAATACGTTGACCTAAACTCCAGGAAATATTATAACATATAAATACGGAAAGTGACGGAATAAGCGATGGAAAAAGGGACGGTGTGAATGACCGCGTGATTAATAAAACGATGGGTCGAGCGATCACTCCTTTGGTCCCTGAAAACCTATCGCTAGAGCTATCATTTTGAGGGAAGGAAAATAAAACGATCGTGTGATTCAGGCATGACTTTCGCCCTCGGAACGTCCTTGTGATGAGAATCTGCGTGGGACTCGGATTGTTCGTTGAGTTCGTTGGGAAAAATGGAGCAAACGTCGGTTGGGAGATCCCCTCCAGAATACTCCCTAATGACGGTTGGGCAGTTATATGATTAGGGTGGGGATTCAGTGGCACAGTAATAAATAAAAATTGACAAAAAAAACATAAGTAAAATAAATGATAGCCGTTGGTATGAACTCAAAGAGACGATGCATTTGGAATTCCTGGAAAGCTACATTAAATATTTGGAAATGTTTCAGAACTTTTTTTTGTTAACCCGAGCTTAAACTTCAGAACCATTATCACTAGAGAAGTTTCGAAAATTTTGTATGATCACCTTACACATATATTTATTTAATTTATCATCTTGTGATTTATATAATTCCATAGGTGAGCTGAGTGTGAATTAAAAAAATCCATAAAACGGCTGAAAAAGTTTATTTAGCAAAATACATACCGGTAATACGAAGAGAAGGTAGAAAAGTCCAGAGATACGATAAAAACTAGGATTTATGATTCAAATAACGTTATGATTGGACTGCATGTTAAGTCGGTCAAAAATACTAATTAAATTACTTGTTTTGTTTTTACCAAATAAAAAACTGAGCTCCGTAAAAATATAAATTTTTAATAGCTATATTTATTAAAATATTGAAATTATATTTAAAAATTTAATTCGAGCTATTTTTGTGCTTCCATCTCGAGTTGACTCTTCACTACCGTGTTTATAAACAAATCTCCAAGCAATTTGATGACTATCGTTAATGTCCGTGTTCCTTACTCAGAGTAACGATGGGGTTCCTTACGACGAATCAAGCAGTTAGACTTCATTTCCTCGGAATAGGGTGGTTTCCGATTATTTTTTTATTGCCTAAATGGAAAGATTATTATTCCTGGAGTGCGCATTTCACGCTCTTAGATTTTCGAATGACAATATCTATTTTTCGCAATTAAACGAAAAGTGAAAAATTTCAAGCGCGCGAAAACGCGACGGCTAACAATAAGTAGGAATGATGGGAAATCTCCGTGTGACGTATTTCTTGTTCCAGCTGTCGGCGTGTGAGATGACCTTGGGGCGAGACTTTGAGCGGTGATACGACGCAGGGTGCCAGCAGGTAGCTGAGTACCCTGCTAGCAAATAGCGCTTGGCTTAAATAAGGGTTATTATTCCCCTATCAAACGAAGGAAACTTTCCGAACTTAGGTATTTTTAATGTGTAATTATTAAGAGATGTTTCCCTGAGCTCTGTGCCTCATGTATGCATTGGTAATCTCAGACAATGTAAAACTCCTATCTACTCGTAAAGCATCTAGGTTCCAGTGACGTCACGTGGAGTGCAATCGCATGGGCGCCAATCTGGCCTTTTTCAAATGAGGTTAAAATTGACCATTAACATTCGCCTAAACTGGGATTTCTAAAACCAAATAATTTACATAAAATGAATACACTAAGGAGGTGGGTAAGGAATCGCAATCAATTCATTTCGTTTTCTTTCATGAAGGAAACTACCCTATTTATGCAAATTCGTTTCATGGAAAGATGAGCTCATCAACAAAGGGTTCCCGAAGATTAGAGGCGCAAAAAGCTAAGAAAAATACGCAAACAGTTTAATATCCGAAAAATAAATAATGAATTTATACAATATATATCACCTTGAATACTTTGGATTGTAACTCCATGAATCACCCAGTCGGGGTGGGGGGAACACGATCATTCCATTGGGATCAGTTTGAAAATTAAACACCTCCACATTGTCGTTCGCTCCACTAACTTTCGGGTCATCCTTGAACCTACTCGTGACGGAAAACTGCGTAGGACTTAACTTGGCTCGTCTGTTGGGGTAATGTAACCGTTATCCCTCCCACAATGAGGCCTAGGTATGATTTTTATGAAGTCATTATTAGATTCATAGGGATTCACAGTGTGAGAAAAATCGACAAAAATATTTGATCAGAGAAAAAATTTAAAATAATATTAGAAGTTGCAAAAGACAAGAGATCACAATAAACCACAATCATTCTGTTCGCAAGATTTTCATGGTGTCCACATTAGGCTGAGGATATATTTGATCAAAAATCAAGTTAACTGGGAAACTAAACCTTTTTGAAGGACAACATGAGCAATAAAAATGAAAAAATAAGGCAAAAACATAATTTAATTAGTAGTTTTGACCGACTTAACCGCTATTGTAGTGTTACCAACTACTAAATTAATACACTTAAGATCAAGGTAAATTTTTTTCGTGAACTTTTACTGAATTTTAATGTTTATTCTGTTATCCGGGGTTGAGACGAATCCAAGGAACCGAATATCATTCAAATCGGTTCAGCCATTCTCGAGTTAAAATTGGTGTCACTAACGCGATTTTCGACTTTCATTTATAAGTATAAATATAGATATGTGTTAATAATTTCACGAGATTATGCCTTACATCGGCGTTTTGTGCCGTGCAGGCCAAGTGTCCTTTGAAGAATCCAAGAACCCAAGAATCCTTTGCGCACATATTTTACATATTTATTCATTAATAATTCCACGATATTATGCCTATTCCATTGGACTTTTGTGTCATGCAGGCATCCAATTACTAGGAGGAGAACCTGAGAATCCTTTCTGCATAATTATTTGTTAATAATTCCACGATATTAAGCCCGAAACAATTCTCCATAAAGCCTCCAACGTCTTTCACTCCAACACAGTTCCCCCTGCTATGAGCACCCTCCCTGCATCTCATCGCGATGTGAAAATGCGTGGGACTATTTCGGCCGTTGGGAAAATGCATTCGCCCGTTGGGAGATCCCCTCCCACACAGGAGGGAGACTCATCGGGGGCCGAACTCGTCGGGGCAGACGGCAACAGACTCCCTCATCCCGGGGCCACCTCATCGCTCGGATGTAATCCTGCCCTCCCCGCAGCACCAGCATATAAGGAAAGACGGGGTCCACCCGCCGCACATGGTAAAGGAGAATCCAGACGCCAACGGCCGCCCTCCGAAGCAGGCAGTCGGCGGCTCGTCCGTTAACTTGACCTCCCACTCGAGTCCCACGCACCGCGGCGGAGTTTAACCGCCACTCTGGGAGGGGTGGTACTCCCCCACCCCCTCACTTCCCCGCTTGCATCCCCCCCTTGTCGTTTTCACCGGAACACCCGAAGCTGACACGACGGGCGATTCATCACACTGTGCTTGTTCGGATTTGGCGCCTTAAACCAACCTTTATGGTTCACCCTTGATTTCAGACCAACATCTCACAAGGGGGTCCTGGCGGATTAAGTTGGCATTGGAGAACTGCACCCCCGCGTAATTTCTGGAAATTTTGAAAAAAGATTGCCGTATCTTACGGCCGTTTTACACGGGGCACGGAATTGCGCAGGTTAGAGCTGCATTAATTTCTAAAATGGCGCGGAATTGCGCGAATGCATGAACGAAATTAGAACAAGGGCTATTTTGCCGTCTCGCATCCACGCATTCTCGCATGTGTTCTAGCAATTCACCGCTTTACACGACGCAATTTTGATTGCGCCTTCGCTCGTACGTCAGACTGCGCCATTCCGTGTACCGTGTAAAACGGCCTTTAGAGAATTCTCGAATGAAATTTTTTATTTCATCAGCTTAACAAATATAGTTTAAAAATAATCATTCACTTATTTAATTTCATTCCACCGAAAACAACCTCTTACGTCAGAATTTTGTAACAACTTAACATTTATCGTTCAATCACATTCATGCCCTGATATATGCAATTTACTCAGGCAGGACTCAAACTCGCGACCCTCGGCTTGGGTGGCGAGGACTTTCCCCGCCGCCACCGAGGTCGGAAAATGGAGAATATCTAAAAGCTACTTGTCAACGTATATAGCGCCGGAACTAGGGGGGGGGGGGGGCAGGAGTAGCACATGTCCCAGGAGGTATATTTCAGGGGGAAGCAAATTCATAAAAGTTTATTTTTAAAAATTATTTAATTTTATAATTAAATTATTTAACAATAATATTAAATAACACATCATTAAAGAATAATTCTAACAAAACTTCTTAATGCCCAACATAGGGAGTGTATAGCAACTACCGCATCTCAAAATATAGCTTGCGGATGTGTTACATTTTAGTGGTTGGGGGAGGGAGAGGGAAAGGATGCCTCCTCATAGAGAGTGGGGGGATAAGGGGATGAGGGGGTGAGGCAAACTGATCTTACCCCCCCTAAAAAAACTCATTGTTCTGGCCCTGTTCGCATATCATACGAATTATCACGGAGAGATATTGCATACCACCAAGACACCGTGGAAAGTGATCAACCGCCCTGCCCCAAAACAAATACCTTAATCCACCCAGAGAGAGGGAGACAATATCTGCTACTTTAACACATGTTAAGTTTTTCTTAATGAATGGGGAGAGAGGGATACATTAGGTTGATCATTTTTTGTCACGGCTAAGTTCATAATTCTGGATCTATTACCACTTCTATTTGGAATAAAAAAGTTTTCCCGATCATTTTTTTTAAACGTTGAGAAAATTCCACCAAGTTCTGCCTGATACAGGTAGCACTGTGCTTGGTTGCTGTGTCTGTCTGGTGGTAGCCTAGTGGATAGATTTATCATGTAGTTTGCATAATAAATCATCCTCCCACCAACGTATTGCCTTCATCGGTATTTGAATTCATTCAAATTGTTCGAAGCAATGTAAATAACGGGTTTAGGAAAAATAAATCTACATTGAAATTTAAAAAAAATCGTCGGCTGTAAGTAACATGTAGTTTCAACGGGGAGAGCAAATCACTTTTGCGCTCAGTCGGGAGCGTAAAGCGTGGGTAGAGGTCATGATTACAATGAGAATTCTGATTGAAATCCACCTTTGTAAGTAGCCACCAATGTGTATCATTTTTATCGGAAAGTAAGTTTTTCCTGAAGGCCGTGGGAAGTAATCACCCCTTTCCTCTCGTCCTTGTGTCTCCTCCTGTCTGGCCAGAACCGCATTGAGCTACTGATCGCAGTGTTCCAGAATCCTAATGATCCTCGTTGAAGCCTTCAGAAATCTTTTAGAAAATTAGATAACCAACTACTTAATTCAAGGTGTGGGCATACGACTATCTTTTTAAGAAATATTGAATTAAAAGGTAGTTGCCCAATAGTGGAAATATTAAATTTTAAATAAATAATAATGTTTCCACAATAGTGAAAAAGTGCGACTACCTTTCATTTCACTACGTAGAATTTCCAATTAATAACGCCTGAATTGGTTGAATTCTAGAGCGTGAAATAAAAGATCAATGTGCTATTTGATTTTTAGGGCACAATGAAGAGTGATGAAGACAAACATTCTTTCGTAATTCAATGGAATATTATTTTTTCGGCATGACGGGTGAAAAATTCAACAACCTCTCTATACAATTCATAGCGGTGAACAGAGATGACTACGAGAATTCTGATTGAAATCCACCTTTGTAAGTAGCCACCCATGTGTATCATTTTTATCGGTAAGTAAGTTTTTCCTGAAGGCCGTGGGAAGTAATCACCCCTTTTCTCTCGTCCTTGTGTCTCCTTCTGTCTGGCCAGAACCGCATTACGCTCTGCGGTGTGAAGTGGTGCTCAACCGCCGGAAATGAGCCAGTGCATTCTTCATAATTAGGTGGAGTGCAGGCGTGGCGGAGGACAATAGTTTGCCACGCCTTTACCACAGCAGGAGGTAGTCACCTGCTGCGCCAAATGAATATTTGTCTTCAGCCTAAACAAGTGGGCGCACCTGCACGTGGTTGAAGATTATTATGATATAATGCTCCTAAGTTGAAAGTCTCCCTGAGAAAGATCATAATAATTATCAAGCAGCTGTACAGTGAAAGGAGAGGTTATATTATTGTAGCTGAAAACAGCAAGATGAGCATAATTTCAAATATTAAATCACAGATTGTGGTTGATATTTATTTTTAGTATCTGTGATTCAAACAAGGTTAGTCGGTCGCTACTGGCAATCACTGCATTTTATGACACGTTCATTCGTCGTAGAAGTCGTCATAGAAACATATATAACCCTGGAAAGCCAGTTCACAGCTTCGTAGCATGATTCCCTGTGAGTGTCCTGTTTGACTTGGTGATTCGGTTTCAAGTTAGATTCAGAGTTGGTTAAAAGGTTGGTTGGTTGATAGGACAGTACATATGCTCATTTGCTTCTGTGAGCAGTTGTTTGCTGTAAATAAACATGAATCCATCCAAGAGAAATCCTGTATACTAAAATTTAAAAATTACGTTAAGTAAATCCTTCCCACGGATTATGATACAAAATAATGTAATAGTACAAAATATTTCAGAGAATAATATCCCATGTATAATACCGAAGAAAATATACCGATTTATTAGGGTAGACCCTCTTATTTAGAATTGAATATCGGTTCAAACATAATAAAACGAAACATATTTACATAAATTTTTGTTATACGCCTTGCAGTACTGTTCCTTGCGTCAATTTCCTCCATATTTTATACGTAATAGCTGTGGCAAAACACTCAAAGTATACCACTAGAAATCCGAGTAAAAATAAAAACCTTTACTTATTCGATCGATTTTTTTAAACAGTGCTATCGAACTGCCAGCAAAAATTTGTAAGCAGAGATACTACTGTGATAGCAACACTAAGTGAAGCAGAGACTTACGCTATCATTCCATTAATCGTGGAAAATTTTCGAAAGGAAATGTGATTGAAACAGTAGGAGCCTTAACTAAAGAATATTTGAAAGTTACAGTAGATCAAATTAGTCCAGAATAATGGCGAGTAAACTCAAAGCCATAAACAGGATTATTTCTCAGCTTCGGTTGCCATGCTCGACAAAATTTTAATCAGAAAACGTAAAACTGAAGCCGACAATCTTCTTCTCGCGATGAATCATCTGGCGTTTGAGGCAAAACAGAACAGACGGTTACACCTTGCTGCCCACGGTTTCAGAAGAAAACCTCTTACCCAGAAAGTCGAATCGAATCAACTACTGCCGGCAGTTTCCCTTTCATCGTTTGAATTTGAACATCTGATCTTCAACCGTTACCAATAGGCCATTCAACCGAGATGTGGTCCATAAAAACTTTGTTAACATCTTTGCTCACTTGATTTACTTGGATTATTAGCATTTTTGTGATTTATATATAATACAAAATCCTACGTCAATTTCTTTTCTCAATTCTATGACCTACACAGCCAAACCTTTGGTTTAATATGCGACACGGAAATGCAAAATATTGCACGGAAATACAGACGTCATATTGGAAAAGCTGTTGGTATTTTTTTTTCATTCGATTGTATATCAAAATTTATTCATGCGATGCCACTAGAAATTTTTCCGTTTGTTTACAGCTTGAATTCAAATTGGTTTATTCGCTCTATAAAAAATCTTTATGAAATAAGCGATGGCATTTTACCCATATGATTCATCTAAATGTACCTGCTAGTCCTAAATATACCTGGAAAATATTTGAACTGTAACTCATATCACGCATTGCTAGTGTAAACGTATAAATACGTTTTCAGCTTTGCGTCTCAGCTTTGAAAGGTTAAATTGAATTCCTATGGGGACAAAAAGTCACACAAATAAATAAATGCAGGAAAAAATACGTGAATTTTGAGCTACTGTTAATAAAAAATATGTTGCTACAAATCAATTGCTTAGTATTAATGCAGTCGTATTAAGTACCTTGGTTTCAAAAGTATAACAAGCTCTCTGTGGCACGTATTAATAAACATAGAAAGATAGGTTAGCTAAAGTAAAACAAATCAGAGAAGGAAAGTTAACTCTGTCAAGGAAAAAATATATAAAACATACTACACACATTTAACGACATACAAATTGATTATCAAAGTCGTTTTATATAAAAAATAAAGAGGTTGACAATCATACATGGATAATGACTTTTTGTAGAAAGAAATTTGGAAAAAAAACTCGCAAGACTAATATAAACACCGTCTACATTGCAGATACTATCGTAGTTTAATAATTAACACCTGGTCTTACAAAATACCAATAGATATTTCGAAATAAATCATTCGTGTTTTTAGAAGACGTTTACAATTTGTGAGAGATGAAACTTATGCGGTGTTAAGTGGGCATCTTAAATAACTTCCAGTAAAAATTTGAGCTGAAATCGAAATCAAAAAGTCAAAGAAATGGTCTGAGATGAGCCAATTATTTATTGTAAGCTGATAAATTGGATAACTGCAGTTTTTAAAACAAATTTCCAATAGCCTCACTCTTTCATTCAGTTCATCCATATGGCATTCATCGTCAATTTCTTACCATGCTCCATTACCACACTCCTTAGCGCTCCAACAATTTTCAAAATCTTGAGCCTATTCAATAAAAATAGTATTTAGCTTCACATACTATTTCAGCCATAATGAACCGAAGGATGGAAAATTCTAACAGAGAAGAAAAGACCGAGACGAAAGGGTGAAGAATGACGTGGGGATACAACTGATTGTAGCCCAAAACCGGAAGTCGTAAACGGCAACTTCGGCGCCAATTAAAACGATTAATTAAGGAGAGTGCTGCAAAATTGGAATAGGGATGGTTCGAGCGAGCGAGAACGACTTTAAGGGAGTAAATACAGCACCTCTACCGACCTGGGAAGCTTTTTCATTAATAACTCCGCGCATCTGAGCTATAATTCATAAGTAAACCACATCTGAATGTGGGAAAACGCTATGGATAACCTTATGGCGCGAAATGTTATTAAATATGATTTAACACATTATCAGGTTTCACTTTGTGGAGCCATAATATTATAGGGGATCAGATTGGTGTGGTGGCTAGAGTGTTGGCTTCCCACCCGGCGGGCTCGGGTTCAAATCCTGGCGGTGGCAGAGAATTTTCAGACTACTCGATCCCTCCTTGCATTTTGTGCAGAGAACCTTTAAAGCACAACACTCTGTCCGTCGGATGGGACGTTAAGCCGTGATCCCCTTGGCGCCTTTCGTTAAGAGCAGTCTAATGCCGACGCCGGATTTATCTCCACCCTTTCTTACCTACCATTTCCGCATGACGCAAATGACCTCAGCTGTCGGTCGCCTCCTCCAAATACCAGTACCATACCATAATATGATATTTCGAAACAAGTTCACCTTCAAGGGAAGGTACGCAAGGGTCACTGCCAGATCGCATTCAAACTTTGCATTAAGATACAAAATGAAATTATTTCAAGAGATACGCTTTTTTGCTCAAGCAACCCACGGGCCTTTCCTTTTCAGCGATTATCGATAGAAACAACTGGTAAAACTCCTGTGTGAGTATGCGACCCGTGACACAACAGTACAGATCAGGCGATATGATGGCTTTAATATAGCCCCATTCCGCCGCTAGTTTCAAGGAGTAGCATGGAAATGGCTATTTTGGCATTAAATTCCGGTAATTTTGAATCAAAAATCTAGGAATGTACTCATACTTTATATCGATAATATCTTGAAAACCTAAACCCATTGCATGATTGGACGAGGAGTTTGTCTCTTAAAATTACATTACTTATCTATCACACTACGAAGTCAAGTAAAATCAAATCCTTTATTATAATTCGATCTCTAAGTTAAATAGTTCACTAATCCTTATTCAATAAAAAAATATATTTGAATATAATTTGACTTATTGTTAGTTATATCCCACAGAAAGTTTTCAATTTACCAAGCAGCAGTTTCAGATAGGGTGCTAATTATTTGCTCGTGCCTGAACACTAAGATTATTGTTAACAACCACTTCAGCCTCCATTCGTGTCCAATAATCCCGTTTTTAGGAGAAGGTCTCCACTTTTTCGCTACTATAACCGAGACATTTCGTTTCGTTTTACTTGCCTACCCTGGTCTCGGTGCGCCAAAACTTTACTTGCGATTATCTCTCAAACCTAGGCCTACGGGGAAGAAAGCTGTGATAATTCCTCTATATTACCTGTATAGTTTCATAAAATAACATCTGAATTCAGACCCCGAATATCACTCTCGCGATTTCTCCTTGTGGGCCAACTCAGATTGCGAAGATTTTTAATTGGTGGTGCCCTAGCCCGGATTTGAACTTGAGATATTTTTATTCGTACCGAACGCTCCATCCGATATATTGGCCAGCACGCTTCCTACGTGATAAATATAAAGATTTTTATGACTTTTTCTCCATAAATGATCGATGACAATTCTTTTCGAAGCGGAAAGCAACATCAACAGGCACCAAAGAAGTGATTTAATTTAATTATAGTATTCTACCGATTAAGGTAGGTTTCCATGGAGTACTAAAGAAGTATTCTGGGAGCCTCCCTTCCCTTCAAGCACTGGCATCTTCAATTTGCTGTAAGGACTACTCCCTTTCATTCTATCTAAAAATCCTATTCTCTTCCTGCCTCTCCCAAAGAAGTGGTTATGGAATGAATATTTCATTCACATTAATCATGACTGTTCCACAGAAAGATTTAACGAATTGATTAAATTTTATTTTAACTGGATAGTGAGACATCATATTTTACATATTAATAACTTAAAGATTATATCTAACTCCAAAAACAAATCGATCCGGTGAAATGTGGGGATATGGGACAATCGTCAGATACCGATCTGGATATTTTATTATCTCTCGTATATCAATTTCATTCGTACTCTATGGTCAAAGACTCAACTAGAAAAGAATAAAATAAAAATATTTTATTCCATTTCATTACTATGTTTTCCCTCGATTGGATTTATCCTCTCGTATACCATTAAAATTTTATAAATCGGAGAAACGATAGATCCCAACACGTGTGAACAACATGAACAAGAGTTCTCGCGTCAGAACTGAAATAGTCCAACAAAAATACCTGAAACTTGGTTAAAATAGATAACTCTAACAATAGAGTTAGTTATTAACGGTAAAGTTAACTGTAACAGTAAATAATTCAACGAGTAAATTGGAACAAGTTTTACAACCTGATAATTTGATTTTGCATACGATGGTCTGATGGCTTTGGTCCAGAGAAATCAAAATTACATATTATGTAGAAACTTATGTACAAAGAAACCTTTTATTCAAGATGAAATTAAATTGGTCACCATACCTTTTGGCTTCGAGTATAATAATCATTTACCGTACATTAATTGATTTTTTGCATTTTTTGACCACTTTCTTTGCGATATTTATGATGCTTTTCTGGGTTTGGTCAAAACCTCTTTTTTCTCAGCCAACGTTTGAAAATATTTAAATTCATCATCAGGAAAAAAATTTAACGATTTCAATATTACAAATTATACGAAAAGAGGTATTTAAAATTTTAGCACGCATAGAAAAGAGAAATAAATAAAAACATTAATAAGAAAAATTTAATTTTGAAGCAAAAAAACAGTTACCTCTGAATAGTTAATACAAATCAAGGGCGGGAAAACCAGAAAATTTTTATAACGATCAAACAAAAAAAAACTCCTAACTAGCTACTGTATGAGTAGTTTATAGAGCATCCTGTAAGTCCAAATAGCTTAGAGAGGCCATAAGGCTTTTACGGGTTTAAAGCAGGATGTAGATTCAAAAGATTGAAAGTGTGAACTAACCATGGAAAAATAAGGATAGCGCGGGATATTTCAAAGTTTCCGTTTATATTCTCGGAGTTCAAGTGCCCTAAAAACATAATGGATTCTTGGACGCCTTTCGCGTGAGTACTGCGTGGGATGTTCGTAACCGTCTCAACCGCCATCTCCCCACGCAAATTTTCTAAAGGGGGCCTCACATGTTTCTGAGAAGGTTTTCACACAAAAGGATTCCTCGGGAAAACTTCAACGACAACTCCTAATACCGATAACTCCAAACGTCGCTTCATTATTTTCCAATTCCAAAAAGTGTTTTTATCTCAAGGATACCCAAAATAACGAGGTTCAGAATCAGGATACCTACTTCGACTACAAATAGGTTAGTGGAAACTCAACCGTCACATTACCCGCGTGATTCTAACCAACCAACTTGTCAAATAATCTATTTTCACGGTCATGAGTAAAGAATTTAATCCTTTTCCATAACGATCCTAATACAAATTACCAAAATTGTTTATATGTAAATTTTTACCAATACCTATAAATATATAATCTAATGAAAGAGATCTTGGAGAACTTACAAGTTACTGTCCATAAATTGCCTTTTGTTTTTCTCGACCCTTTCTATCCAACAGTTACAAGGTTAAAGTTCCACAGGAAAACTTAATTTACAACACGAATCGTTTCGATGCTTTCATATTATTTTCAAAAGTGGCATGCGCCAAGACATGAAAGCATGAAAACACGATGTGTATTGAGTTTTTCGTTGGAACTTGCAATTTATCCTTCATTTATGATTGATCGGTTCCATTATACCTGAAAATAAGAATTTCAGCTATGCACTAATTTGAAATTTTTCATAAAAGTGTAATGGATTTGCAATAGTGTGATTCGAATTATGGTCCTCCGATATTTTCTATTAATAATAGTAATTAAAACATGATGAAGGCCTTCTTTAGCACTGTATGATTTGGGAGATTTTCCAGAAAGTTTACAAACAAAATATAATTTGAAAGATAACTTCCTAAGTTTCTGAAGACCTAAGGTGTTTAATGATTTTGCTAAACGGTATTTCGTAATTGGCAATTAATTAACTCCAAAATATATAAATCGCAAAAATTCAGTCTAAAATATTGGTTTGAAGTGATAAAATGGATAAGGAATATGTAGGATTGTAAGGAGTGTATGTATTCACTTCTAGACCAAAATCACACGCTAACATTATAGGAAAACCTTACTCAGCTAATAATCTATGAAATTATTTCATAATGGCTTAGAAAATTTGATGTGTTTTACATTTTCACCTTGCTAAATATATATTGTCTTTTCACTCATAATGATAGCATTTACGAAGAGGGTAGTGTCTTAGATTCAATGTCTACGAGTCGCTTTTCATGCTTTGTACGCATGAAAGTTTTTATTACTACCTTCCACATTTGATAAATTTACCTTTTCAGACAGTCTGATAGAAGGTAATACAATGCATAGCCAATATCAAATTTGAGATAGAAATAGGGAGGTAATAGTGATAAATATGCTCACAACGTGAATCCTTATTCCACCACCGTGTGCGACGCGCACTACAAGACTATAGCATTATGGATAGGTTAACGCTTGAGGGCAGAAAGACGGGCACGAAAAAATTCCCAATACCATTTTTCCGCGGAGTTGACGACGACCTTCTCAATATGTTTCCGGCAGTTTGCGCACGACATTGGTGCAGACTTGAGTCTTCTTCCTAGCCCGAGGTCATCACTGAAGTGGACAAACCCTTCTATCATCCTCTTTGCTCGTCCTATGTCTCCCTTCCCGCACACCATCATTTGAAGAGGTAATAGAAAGCGTTGGTGCACGCTTTCTCACCCCTATTGCTCCGACCCACCACTCGAGTCGAAACGAACCTTTTGTCATGGCTTCAAGAGATATCTTCCTTCCCTCGGCTGATTTTTCAATGGCGATATAGACGAACTCGTGGCCTATCTGCTCTATGGGGATGAGACTATGGTGCAGCCAGAGCACGGATTTCCCGGAGTCGAGAATGCTTCACGTCGTCGTCAGTGCACCGCAAAAAAGGGGGCGTGGTCTGTTCCACAAAAGGGATACGCGGTGCCCCCGAGCCGGATTGGTTAGCTCGCTTAACAGAGCCTCTCTTCAAACTTCGCGGAAATGGAACGCTCTCCAGCCGTTGGGAAGGATTATTTTTTATTCTTTTATTATTCGAATCGGCGAATAAAAGTTCGATCGGAAACGTGCCGGTCGTTCGTCTTGGCCGAGAGAGTGAAAATTCAAAGTCCTTTCGCTGGTTTGAGCGGTAAATGTCTCAAATTTGGGGTAACGCAATGTATTAACTTATTACTATACTGGATATATATTGATCTTTTATTGAAATGATCATGCACTGTATTAAAATTAATTAATCATTGTCCATTCCAATTTATTGACTTATTGTAGATAACACCTGTCGAAAACGTGCCGGTAGTCCTTAAATACATTTTTATTAAACAAAATCCTTTGATATTTCGTTTTCTACCCTGAACGCGGTGGCAGACCGAGCAACTAAATGTTAAAATGTATTTATAAACCAATTGACCAGGTGTGAAACACGAAAACAACTTATAAAAACGATCCACAAGGAAAGTAAAAATATTAAATTATTATTAATTCGAATCGATTGAATCAACTTATAACCAATATAAAGAAAACAAATAATCAAATTATTAATTTTATTAACAATTAAATGGTCGCACTGATAATTTTTGCCATTCTGGAAAAACGAAGAATTCAGAGAGAATACTCATTCAAGATCCTAATCCTATATCCTTCGAATAAATGAACCACAACTTCATAAAAAGAAAGTGTAATACTAATGATAATGGAAAAATAAGAAATATTCCAAGGTAAGCCAGCAAACCGGCCGTCATTCGTCCACCAGAGGTTAAGGTTTACGAAGAATATACTTTGTGAATATGGAGGTGTTGGTCGTGCTGGAAAAGAAAGTCTGTAAAATTCAAGGCTGTTCTCCGAGCATGCAACAGAACTAAATATTGACTATTTGTAATATATATTATTATATATATGGACTATTTATATTATATATTTTCCCTAAGCAGTCACAAGTAATCTCATGAACTCTCCTCGATGGGAATGTTAAAGATGATTCATCTTACAATTAAAACAAACTAAATACCACACAAGTAAAAATCTCATTCTATTCACTTCATTAATACTGCAAAGCAATTATCGACTCCACTGACTGAATGAATTTCAATTCAGCGGTGTACATTTATCCGTTGCATTCAAAATCAAACTCCACATTATTCCAGCGACTCAATTCAGGATGAAATTTGTATTAAAATGCGAACAATATTTTTTGAAAGGATATTTATGGTAAGCAAAACAAAAATGAGCAAATGAGCGTTCAAATACCACTCATTGATACAAGAAGGTTTTCACTCATACGTTAACAGCAACGCAAACACAGCAGCATGGTAAGAGCACAAGTGAGGTAGAGTAGGGCGCTGAACTTCCAGTGTCCCTGCCACACTTAACGGATATTTTTCAAATGGAATCCTGCATGCCGCGGACTTGGCGAAGGCCGTGCATGAGTAACACGTGCTCTTTCAATTCGTTTTCCTGCCCCGTCGCGGTCGTGAGGTACTACTTGAATACGTGGGCGTAATGTCTGCCGGGAGTAGAAAGTTTATGATAGTACCTGCCTCTCATTCGGGACTAATTCAAACGCGCGGCTAGATACACGAAGGAAGTATTTCTTGAAGCCCTAACTCTTACTATATCGGTAGCCCAATTTTATCATTATAGATGAAAATACGGATTTTCCACAATAAAATCCACTCAACTCTTCTTTGACAATTATCAGAAATTATCCATTGTAATAACGGAGAAAAAGCATTACCTAATGGTAAACCGAATAGGACCAAAATTGAGTAAAACCCTTCAAATTTTCAGACAATTATAGCGATTAACTGAATGTATTTTCTGTGAATTAACATTCTTGATAGTCCCGAGAAATAAAAATCCGAGGCGACTCGAATATCAAATTTTTAGAAATACTCATTGGAAAAGAGAAAATACTATACAACATATCAATGAGTCTATTAACTGGGCAATTTATTTATCATATCTACTTCGGTCATTCATTCAAGCTGAAGCTACGTCCAAACAAAGTGAAAATCGCCAGCAACATGTTTCCGGGCGATGTCGACGGTGTGTCTAGGTAAGATTCATATCCATTATCCACGTTGCCCGGTGACAACTTTAAGCGGTCTTTCCCGCTCAAAATGTATAACATCGCTGAATCCAAGCAACATGGAGAAGTTTTGGCGGGAACTCTTACTGAAGCACGCTGTCTCGACCAAGTAAGAAATAATCTGGATTAGGTGTAAAATATATATGGTCTCCAATTTTGAAACGGGTGGGTAGCTGCGAATAAAGTACAAATGTAGATATGTAAATGTATATAAATCAATTTAAGTTGAATTAATGAGTTGATTGCCTCTGTTTCGAGAAATGAACAGCGCAAGATACATTCCGGATTCTCTGTAAGTATGAATTATCAAATGCTAAATATTTATCATGAGAGACCCACAGCGACACCTATGTCGAGGCCCCATGAAGGCTTTGCGAAAGATGAGCTGCGAAAATCATTTTTTTGAAGTTACAAGTGAGGATGTATATTTTTGGTGTAATTTCATTAGAAAAAACCACATAAATCATCAACTCCGATCGCGCAATAATCTACATCTACATCTACATAATACCCCGCAAGCCGCCTAAAAGGCGTGTGGCAGGGGGTGTTAGGACACCAGCCGTTTACAGCTATTAAAAAAAAAGAAGTGCTCTAACGAGGTTGGGACAAGCGTTTATTAAAGTCCTTTATTGTTCGGGGGAAAAACGAATTCCCATATCTATCCGTTCGGCAAAAAATCTCTCTTAATTTATCGCTTCTGTCGGACCTGGAAATATAGTGTGGCTCTAAAGTTATGTTCTCTGTGTCGCTCTTAAAGATATCCATTCTTAATTGTTCAAGCAATCTAAGCCTAGCGCGCAGCCTCCGAGTCTCCAACGGCTCCCAGCCTAATTCGCTTAACATCTGGGTAACACTGTCTGTACACCAATACACATAATACACCAAGCCGAATTGCTTTCGAAACTTTCGGCTGTATTTTATCAAATATTTGACCAAATTAGTTATTCATACCATAGGCGGATTTAGTGGGAGGGGCACAGGGACACGTGCCCCTCCCAGACGCTTAAAAATAGACAAGATTTTTAACACGGTTATCATTGCGTTCGTTTTATTTAGTGCATTATGTATACTCAAATATATAATTTAATATTAATAACCTTCATATCAGAATAAAGAGAATATTTTCTACATTGATTGTTGTATTTTGTTTTTAATCTCAATTATGAGAAGACCTGCCAGACCCTTGTGCCCCACTCAGAAAATATTCCTAGATCCGCCCCTGATTCATACTGCATGTAATGCAGGCACTCATACTTAATGAAAATGGACGGCATCACAGCTTAAACTGTGAGCATGTCAGTCTTAGGACGATGACTTTAAATCGCTTATATCACTAATTTCAGACATATTTATATTTTATTCAAGCATGAATCATTTCAACGTGAAAAGAACATCGAATAACGAATGTTCTACGGCTATGTTAAGTAAAATATATTACTCAAGGCCGAACTCATTAGGTGAGCGAGTTGGTAAGGGAAGTATGATTGGGAAAGGGAAGTTTTTTTTAGTAGGTATTTTTATTGGTACAAGTGTGGTCACTGGCGTCATTGGAGATATCCTCGCTATTCTGAGCCTGTGAGACCTACGCGTAAATTATTTCTCAGATTTTTTTTTAACAAGTCACGAGGTGTACTTAAGTTTTTCCTCGTTTTAAAATTTATTTGTCTCATTGATTTTATTCAGTTTCCTCTGATATAACAAATTCCTTCCTTTACCCAACTTCATAATGTGTCCACTAAAAGATGTTTTCCTCTCGTAATGTTAAGGTGCGTTTACACTATGTAACATGTTACATAGACAAGTTATGTATAACATGCTTTACGAAGAAGTGACATGTAACATTGTATTACAAAACCAAAATTCGTGTTACATAAACATTTTTGGTTTCCCGTACGAAGTGGGAAAATGTGTAACATGTTACAGAAAAGAGTTGATACGCATGGAGGGGATTGCCAGTTGACGGGTGGGCTAGGACTGAATCTGTAACATGTTACTTGTGCATATTTGGCTCCGCTGGACTTTTGCCAAAAAACAAATATTATATAAAACAAATGTTAAAAGTAACTTGTTACCTGTAACATGTTCGTATAACATATTACATAGTGTAAACGCACCTTTAGACATCGCTGCGTCCATGCAACGTAGAGAAGTTTTCGCCGGAACTCATATTGAAGTGCCCTATGGCGACCACTGAAGTTAGGAATAATCTGGATCAGGTTTAAAATACATATTTACTCTGTGAGACCATTCATACAAGCTAAGGCTACCTCCAAAAAAAGTGAAAATCTACAGCTACAATGCTCAACATCGAGGATAAAAAGATTTTGAAAAAATAATAATGAAAATAATAAGAATCTGTTCAAAGTCTTCTTTTATTATACATACTATTCTTGGAGTTCTGGGCTCAACAGCTTGAATATCTTAACCGTTTGTTCTCACGTTCCTTCCTTCAAGATTCGAATTCTAGCAAACGCGGATTTTGCGTGGGAGGTTGAGGTGGTCAACGGCGGGAACGTGGAATATCTTTTCGTATCGTGGAATCGCTTTTAGTGGCCGTGCATTCTGATTGGGTGAAGGATGGTGCTAGCGATGATTTTAGCGACGGGAAAAGGTACGAGCCTAGTGATGGATAAAGAAATGGGATTTCCATCCCAGAAAATGATCGCTTGAAACGGTTATATTTTCCGCCATCATTGGAGTGATCGCTAGAGCTATCGTTCGGAAGGAATCAAAGTTTTCACTAGGCTTCTCTTCTCTCCTACTCTTTTTAGAACTTACTGTTTACCTACTCGGTCGAACCATTTAATCCTCATCACTCTTCTGAAACACCGCATTTCAAAAGCCTTTGCATTTACACTTGCATTCTCCGCCGCTGTCATTGTCCATGCCTCACCTCCATAGAGAGTATATACTACAAATGTGCATAAGTTCTAAGAAGCTGTTTCCTTACTTCTATCTTTAAATTTCCCTCTGTAAGTAGATATTTCTGTCGGTGCAAAGCACTCTTCGCCTTAGCTATACTGCTGATAATTTCTTTCTTCGGTAAAATTGAACCCTGAAACTCATAGAATGAACCTTTTAGTATTAGGAATATGAGCTAGAGAGCCCTGAGTGGCCTTCGCACGCCACTAATTTCAATACATACCTTTTCAACCAGAAACATCTCTACATAATCTCCTACTAAAAGTGCCTATGGCCATTTCAGATCAAATATGGTCAAATCATCTTATCCGTCATTTCAGAGTGATCACTGTCGCGGTCACAAGAGTGATCACTCGCAAATGATCGTCGCCGGCAATTGTTTTTCGCGATGACTCTAATTATGAGGATTCCCATCACTTTTTTTCATCATCACTCGACTGGTCGCTGAGATCGTCACAAAAATCCCATATCAGCCAATCAGAACGCATTCCCGTATGGAGCGATTGCAGCGAAACGTTTTACAATCGTGGGAACGACATAGGTAAACAAACACGGTATATGTTTACGTGATGCGGGTCCTATGACAACGAGCTGTGATATCGAAAGTGATGCGAAAGGCGACGGCGGGATGGACCGTGTGATTCAGAAAAATGATCACTAGAGCGATCTCTTTCCCCGTCACGAACAGTGATCGCTCTGGTGATCACTTTTCGCGACGAAAGAGAATGATCGTGTGATTCAGGCTTTAGTTTTGACCTCTTCTCTTCTGCTGCATACAAATATCTTGGTTTTCTTTGTGCTTATTTCGAGCTGGTATCTACTCATTACGTTACCCATATTAAACAGAATCTATTTCAAATTCTTCTCAGTCTCTCTGAACCCAATATAAACGAAGAGTAACAGAAAATAATATTAATATGCCAAGAGACGGACTGGTGTGTTCTCTATGCAGTCCCCTTGCTCGCGGGAATTCGATTCTTAAGGCCGCTTTACACGGGGCATGTACTTGCACAATCTGACGTGTGTACGAAGGCGCAGTCAAAATTGCGTCGTGTAAAGCGGTGAATTGCTGGAACACATGGGAAAATGCGTGGACGTGAAATGGAAAAATAGCCGCTGTTCTAATTTCGTTCATGCATTCGCGCAATTCCACACCATTTTAAGGCCGTTTTACACGGTACACGGAATTGCGCAGGTTAGAGCTGCATTAATTTCTAAAATGGCGTGGAATTGCGCGAATGCATGAACGAAATTAGAACAGGGGCTATTTTGCCGTCTCGCATCCACGCATTCTCGCATGTGTTCTAGCAATTCACCGCTTTACACGACGCAATTTTGATTGCGCCTTCACACGTACGTCAGACTGCGCAATTCCGTGTACCGTGTAAAACGGCCTTTAGACATTATTGCAGTTCTAATCTGCGCGATTCCGTGCCCCGTGTAAAACGGTCTTTCGGAGGTCGAAGGCGAAGAGCGATCTGCAGCAACCTGCAGGTCGTAGTAAGTCCAACGCTCCGAAACTTCGGCTCGTGCATGATAAGGTTCACTGCACTTTCTCCCCGCTCGCTTCCCCGCCTCCCGTTCCATCGCACGCGCGGCTGTGCATACCGGTTCATTTTGGAATCGCATCAGAGCGAAGGACCTCTCCTTCACTTCACCTCTGCCGCAGGAATGCGTGAAAAACACTGCACGGACGACCGCGGACTAGGGAATCATCCGCGCTCTGGAACTCGGGTTGGATCAAAAGCCCTCCACGGAAGGCAATAATCACACGAATTTAATCTCTTACAAAAATTGATACGCTAATATTCTTTCTGAACCTCCGAAATTACACGCACCGTTTTAATTCCCATCCATCATAGGAAGTGTAGGCATGATTGCCTAGATTGCGCTTGATTCTTCTAGGATATTGGGCGACAATAATAAAATCTAATGACATTTGCCGCCTCTAACGGACAGCGAATTTTGTTGAAAATTTTATGGAAAATGAAGTGGAATCCTGAAAAAAAAAACATTTGATATTATGGAATTTTTAAAACACGGCTGCTTTGAATTTTTTAAGAACGATAAGATAAAAAACACGATCAATCTATCATCGGAATAAACTTCGTGCTACTTCACAGCCTAGGACACTCGCAGCGTAATACCTCCTCAATTCTCTTCAAGTAAACCATGAAGTAAAAAATGGTGACTATACCAAAAAGCAATACGAACGCAGGTTTAGTAAAGTATTCAAACCATGCAAGGCTATATCTACTAACCTGAAATATCACCTATCGTCTTTAGGACCACAGAGTTACAGAGGAGGCAATCGCAGCTATTATTTGAAATCGTAAATAGGGAAAATATACTTAACATATTGAGATTTGTCGATCGAAAAAATATAAATAAACGAGGAAGTAGATTGATTCTCATAAAAATCGTAAGTATATGAAGCCTTGGTTTACCCATAATCATAATTATACCCATAATGATGCCTTGTTAATATGATGACGGTTTTCCAACGGTTGAATTCGAGTTGTATAAATGGATTTATCGTTTTTTCTAAATGTGACGACTTAGAAAATACTGACGTAAGGTTAACTAATTCGAATGAACGTGATCGCTATTATATGTTCGGGGGCATTCTTGAACGTAATAGCAGTAAATTGTTTGTGAGGACACCGAAAAATACGGGAGTGTGTAGTGTAGTGGTTGGAACTCTTAAAACTTACAACCTCGTGTTGCAAGTAAATATTCCGTTCAGCTTGCTGAAGAGGAGCACTTTGTTCTCGAAATACGCGTATCCGACGCTCACCCTTGTTCCTTTGTGTTTCTTCTTTTTTTAACTGCGGTCTTTTTGAGTGGTTCCCCGGAATTTGTGCCCTACTGCGTGCGTAAGTGAATGTTTTAAAGTGCTTGTGAGTGTGATTGTGTGAATACTTGTCATCCTTAGCAGGGTCACATTAGCTCTCCGAAGGCTCCCGGGTTACAACTCAAGGTTACCTTAGCGGGGTCCCTACAGCCTTGTAAAGGTTTCATTCGGGAAAACTGCCACATGAGGGTTATTCGTGTAGAGGTTCCAAATTTTACATCCTTTGAAGACTCTCTTTTTGTATTTTTAAAGTTCTTGACCGAGGGGTCCCGGATTCAAATCCTGGGTGAAGCCTTCGAACACCCCCCCCCCCCCCTCTCAAATAAAAATCCTCGAAGAACAGCGAGGAGGCCCAGGGAAGGTAACCCCATACACTGAATGTGTGAAATTGTCACGCCTAAGACTAAGTCTGGGGTGAGCTCTACCATCACCTATCCATACAAACCTTCGGGTTGAATCACTGGGTTGAGAGGGAGGGGACCCCCCCCCCTAAACGAGGAATATCAATAAAAAATGAAGTACTGTCCCGGGACTTAAGTTGCCACCCGCCCGCCACTTGAAGTAATGCGGTATCCTCATTCCATCTACTAATATTTCGGTCTTTTTAAGTTTACATTAATTTCCAATGGAACAATTCATGGAGTTACTTCCTTAATATTTCATATTACATTGATCTTAGTCACCCCTCAATAAAGTGCAGTTCACATACGACGCAGTCTGAGGAAGTTCAAATCTTAAGAAGTTGGATGAATAAGAACAACAGATGTTGAGTGATCTTATCAAAGCATTGGAATTCAAAACAAATCACCCATGATTTTATTTAGCAATTCTAAAATTTTCGTAAAATTTATGATTATTTATTCATCATCCATACTAGAAAATTTGGTTCACGGGTTTTTCCTACACATATGCAGGAATGAATATTTCCTTAACTTTATGTAAAAAAAATGCCCCTTGATATGCCGTAGAACAATTGCGCCATAACTGTCAGGTTATTTTTAACGGAAAAGTACGGAATTCGTTTTGAGAAGCTTTTGTAAAATCCTCTTTAATACAGGGTTGCACCCCATAGTAATTGAAATCAATAGCATTCGAGTATCCTTGGGCCTGGGCAACATTGAAACCACAACTCCATTATAAGGTAAATGGAAAAGTTAGCAAATAAAATATTAAAAATATATATTAATAAAATCCCGATACTTATCCTTCTCCGTGAGAATTAATTTCAATGCAATGTTGGGTCCAGCGATTACCCACCTTAAACTACCATTCTCTACCGTCTCCAACGTTTAGGGTGAAAAGCTTATCTACAAGAGCTTCTTTTGTAGCTCATGTAATTTTTTCCATATTATGGTCACCTATCAATAGAAAACATTACCATCCGCCCCACCCACTTCGTCCACATAATTTGATAATTCCCCTTGATATTTATGTCAAATAAAAGTTCAATTTGTGAGTGGTTAACTACCGAAATGGATGGATAAAGAAACAGCTCACCCTGCTTACGATGATAGCCATGAGAAAAAATTTTCTACTCAGAGCAAAACCACAGACCTTGGCTCTACGAACTGTTTCTATTCCGGCACGTAATTAAACAACCTGATCCACGCGGTATGATGGCACGCCTGATTGAGAAAAAATATCCAGTTTGTGGATATGCTATTCAGATCCTTGAATCAAACGGCTGTTGCGCCATCCGAATTATTTTAAAATTCCCATTGCTATATTACTATGTTGATGGATATTTCTTAATTTTTATTATTATAAGAAGAAATTCAATATATATCATACCGTGGTGGATGAAATACGAGGAAATAAAATTTTAATGAGAAGCTCTTCGTCGTAATTGCGAGCAGTACACTGAAATATAGCTATAATTATGTTAAAACTGTCTCAGAAATTTGCTAAGCTTTAGTAAAAATTAAAACATCTATAATTTATGAATATTCAAATGGCTGCATGTAACAAGTCCATTGGTACGCACACAAGCGCACTGGTGCCTAGTAATTTTCACCAGGGTTGAAATTTACCATGGAAAGATCATTTGTCCCGTTCCAAACGATTTATATCACGATGAATTTCATCCTTTGTTTAAATTTACCAATACTATTCATTTAGCTGCGAGTATAAATAATAACTCGATGAATTTTAAAGGTGTTAATAAGAACTATGCAGGCATTAAAAGATTAGCTAAAGTGCGTTACGTACGTGCCCTAAAGTGCGTTTTTTCGTTGGCTAAAACACCTTAAACTTCTTTCCTCGAGAAACATATGCTACATATAGTTTTTCAGAGGGTGAGCCTCGAAGAATACTTCGCCTGAGACTCCCACAATGGAGCTGGAAAATATGAGGTCTCCCTCGTAGACTTACGGGCTTAAGTCTTCCCATCTCCGAAGTGAGCTTCATAACGAAAAGAGGACTTCTGGTTTTAGAGAAAAAATATTTTCTCTCTTCCCTCATTGTTGTCGCCCGGCGACCGGGTCGGGTTTGGAGACTGGTGAATCGTAATGGCGAGTCGGAGGCATTTCATTTCCTTTAGTGTCCTTCTCCTCAATCCTCCCAGAGTCCTCAAAAAAGGGGGGTGATTTTATTTCCCGCTTCGACTCGTTGTACCCGGAGCTTTACACTCATATATGAAAGGAATCCTTTCGCCCGTGTTATAAGTCGTGGAAGCAGGTACTCAAGTTGTCTCGGAGAGAACCTCTGCTGTAATTAAGTCGACTCGGTCCTTGGAATGTTGCCACTATCTCTATATACTGCGTGAATCGCTGTCCAGAATGTCTCCGATTGGTTATTTTTCATCAAGATTTGCATTTTTATGGGCGTAATTACCTCCCACTTGAATGAACTTTGGCATCGCTGATGAGTTTAGTAGGTTCCTTCTTAAGAATCGAGTTTCGCCCGTAGTTTTACAAAAAAATTCGTGCCATTAATGATTAATAACAACAATCGACAACGCTATCTTTTGAATTTCCTAGTTTTACCGAAAAAGGCTAGCGGCTTATTCATGCCAAGCACAATTGCTCCTTTCTCTGACGAATAACTGGATAACGGTCACGGAATACTAAACCGTTTGTAGACTATATAAGCTGAATACATCAAGGATAGATTTCCATGAAAAAATATTAGGTTTAGCTCAGACAAATATTTTTAGTAACGAAAGCCAAATATCTAGGCTAAATATTTTTTCATTGCGAAATTCATCGTTGGTGTACATAACTTAGCACCCGTGCGCGTGACTGCGTACAAAGTAACTTTTTAAATGTAGGGTTTATATAAGCCGTGCTTATCGGTGAAATTAGATATGATATTGTTAAAAATGCTATGAGAATGACCTACCTTAAGTAGATGCTGCAGTGGCGGTAACACGAAAATGAAAAGTGATCAATCAATTCGACCATGCGCAATTGACCAAAGTTTATGGAAAGTTTTTAAGCATTAATCGGTGTGAAAATTTAAAAATCAGATTCTCCATCCTTCATGCCTCTTTGTATTCCACAATGCGTAACCAGAGACAGTCAAAATCATGATTAAGTGTTGTAAGCTTATGATTCCAAACGCGATCTCGCAAAACACCGCTTCAGCATGCGATCCGGGTTTTGACGCAAACCGAGAAAATCAGAATGGATCTGGATCACCACGTTGCCAAATCTCTTTAGGCTAAATAGTCATAGAAAAATCAGGAACCATTAAACCATACATTTTGTATGCAAATCTTTATGTTTTCATATGATTTGGTTAACCTACGTTTATTTTAATAAACTAATAACATCAAGGACGCAAAAAAACTTCATAATGAGATTCAATTTCAATTAATATATGTGTAATATACACAATGATTAACCAATAATTCATGCATTAGTGTAAAAATGTTGATAAAATGATCACCAGTTCAAGATATAGTGCAGATCGCAAAGGAAAAATGAAAAGCAGTTCTCCTCCTTTAATAGGACCATGAGGGACTGGAACGACCTAGCAGCAAAGCTATTTAAGCCCTTCCCGAAAAATTTACATATTAAAAAAAAGCGGTCGAAGAAATAGGGACCAAGGGTTTCTTATGATATTTTCAATTTTTTTTGATCGTGTGTTCATGTTACCAACAGGCCAATGGCCTACTTGCAAACAATTTAATGATAATAATAATATGCAGGAAGTTCTTTTTGCATAAAATTTGTAGTGGTAGTATGTTTAGTGGAGCCATAGGCGTACCCAGCGGGAAGTAGGGAGGGAAGATAGAAACGAAATAGATTTAGAAGCGAAAATAAATTTAGTTCAAAACAAAAGTTATGAACAAATTTTCTTTTGAAGAAAAATGATATTAGTATAAGACATGGAACTGAAGTAAAAATCATTATTTTTCAAGCAAATAATTATAAAAATTGCTGTGAAAGTTTCCTTAAATTTTGGTTTCATAAAGCTTTTCTGAGCAAAAAAAGTTACAACTTGAACGACCACAGCTAGTTTTGCCCCCTCCGCCCCCCCAGTTTTGATTCTGGGTACGCCCATGAGTGGAGATACATAGAAAGGAAATAATGATGCGTTCTTACTGAGCGTACATGAATGCCACTACCCTAGCATTGAATCCATGTAGCTTGTAGCATATAGCGAAGTGACTTTGGCTAGCAATACGCATTCCCTTCTTAAAACCCCAGCGGTGACTTACAAGCTTTCGTATAGACGTAGCTCAAAGCAGTAAGGGAGAGAAGCCTAGTGCTGGCATTGCCTTGCCCTCGAGGAATACAGAATACCACGGTTCAACGCCCCTTGCGACGTTGTATTGTTTCGCTGAAGTGTTCTCTTCATGCCACCCCTGGAGAGATCAGATTACTGATGGACAATGTTCACTACCGTCGGGGCTCGACACCGGGTCCTCATCGTTGGAAGCCGGAACCCCGGGCCCCCACGATAATTTTACCCCCACCACCAACTCTGAATCACCACGTGATACCAGTATGGTCGGCACAACACGACACTTCTCAGTCCTATGGGGGGATATTAGTTCCTATAATACTGGGGGTTGAATAGTGGGGAGGCGGAGAAGCCCGATGCTAGCATTAATCTTTCCGTAAGAATAGACGCCTAAGGGTTCACTATTGAACGACCTATGCGGTGAGAGAAGTGCTATACATGGAGTACTCTCCGTATAGATCTCAAGTAAGTATCGGCTTACGAGTAAAGGAAAGTTGAGAGCATCATCAGGGGTCGAACCATGGTCTTCCGCATGGGGCGAGGAAGAATGGTGTGCTTACTTCGAAGCAAACATATTCATGTGCGATGTTCGGCTACTCGCGACTAAAGCTGAATAACGCGATCATTTTTTTCCAGCGATTTCCTCTTAATTCCAGGTACAGAATATAATGATACAAGTAATTATATAAGGATATGGATTATACTGAAAAAGCACAAATAGTTACGATAAAAGAACAAAAATTATGCTTTTTAGAAAAATGAATAATAGTTTGATACACCAAATTAATTGTAACAGTGTGTCTTAGCAACAAAAAGAAAACAAAACAAAATTCAGCTGCCCTGAGGATGAGCCTCGAGTCGAAGCTGGAAACGTCGGCAGAAATGAAGAATTTAACCCGGTTGGAATCCAGAGAAAAGTTTACCCACCATGTTTGAATTGTTGACTTCTGATTACGCCCTCATATAAAATGAGTTAACCAAACCTAGCATTGATAGTAGTAGCCTCACCTCCCCAAAATATGTATGATATTTATCAGTGTTGGTAAAAGTACAGAGAAAAAGTATCTGGGCTTGATAACAGTTACTTCGTACAAAAAGTAATACATAAGTACGAGAGCAAATGATTGATTTTCAAAAGTAATTAGTAAAATTACAGTTAAAGTTAATACTACTTCTTCAGAGGCGTAGCCATAAATTTCATTAGAAGGGGGGGGGGGATCCAAAACGAGGGTTGGAAATTTTTTAAAAACAGGATACTAAGTAGAGGGTTACAAACTAATTTCAACACTTTTCATGATCGAAAAAACTTCATTTGTCAAAGAAATCTTTTTATTCATGATATTTCAATATTTTTTCTTTCATGAAGCAATTTGTTGTGTTATGAAAAATTAATTTTGGGGGGGTCCGGACACCCCGCACCCCTTCACGCTACGCCACTGTACTTCTTGTAAAAGATTGTCCACTCTTGAGACCACCCGGCAACTATCGAATGTTGCTATAAAAATTTGGAATAACTGAGTCACAGAAATTGTTAATAGCAATACATACGATTATACGTAGCTGCTGTAGGAACACAAGATGTGTCAGATTTTGTACCATCCTAAGTAGGCTACAATCAGTGGCGCCGGGTCCATGGGGCCTGAGGGGGCCCGAGCGCCCTCAAAAATTCGTTATGAGTGCGAGGAAAAAATGTGTCAGGCTTGTCGTTCTTCCCCGGAGTGTCCAGATATCGAGATTCGAGTTATCAGGGTTCTAATGTTGATAATATGGCTCTTCCAAAATACTTAAACAACTTAAAACTCACTACTTATAAAATTTCCCGGGGCAAGATCCCCGGTTTGGGCACCTCCAATATTTTTTGTAAGTCGGCATCCCTGGCTACAATATAAGGGTGGCTGAACCTGAACAGGCAAATTATTACACTCAGGGGTTCGAGGTTGTCTGCAGACCTAGATAAATCAGTAAAGTAATTGTCGATTAAAATCAAGTAACGATTACAACAAAATTAACAATTCCTCTTTCACCATAATCAGTAAATTACAAATAAAACTTAAAAATCGGAAATAGTAATTGTTGCAAGTTAAAATTACTGCAAAAGTAATCGTTACAGGAAAAAATTACTCCAAAAGTAATCGTTACAAGTAAAAAATACTGAAAAAGTAATCTTCACAAGTAAAAATTACCGTAAAAATAATCGTAACAAATACAAATTATTGAAAAAGTAATCCTTAAAAGTAAAAATTCCTGAAAAAATATTCGTTACGAGTGAACATTACTGCAAAAGCAATCGTTACAAGTAAAAACTACTATTGAAGTAATCATCACAAGTAAAAATCCTGAAAACGTAATTGTTACATGTAAAAATTAGGGCATAAGTAATCGTTAAAAATAAACATTCCTTCAAAAGTAAACGTTACGAGAAAAAATTATTGCAGCAGTAATCTTTACAAGAAAAAATTACTTGAAAAGTGATCGTTACAATTAATCCGATTAATTTAACTCGGAATTTTCCATCCCTCTCTCATTATATTTCCCTCTCGCGAAGTGTTCACGTTCGGGCTCAACTAAATGAACTGTACGCCTCCTCGTTCATTTAATTTTCTCTCTCTGACTCCCCCTCTCAAGAGCTCCGTTCCTGTCGATATCTCGTACATTTTCGCTACTCTCTCTTTCCGCCAAATACCATTACTCCTCAAGCTTTTTTGAACGAGGCGTTGAGGAGAGGAATCGAGCCAGACAAAACAGAGGAAGCAATTAGTCTCGCTGCCTTCGCTCGTTGGAATGTCTTTTGTTTTTTTCTTTTATTTCAGTTTTTATGTTCCTCATTTAATTTAATAACTCCCGCAGTGACGCAGCCAAGAGCTCGGCCTCAACGGAGGCCACCAATGAAAAAGCGCCAAAGGAAAGAAAAGCAAAGCACTCCCATCTCAAACACTCGTCTCATTTCTCAGAGGTTTCAAAATCTTGAGCAAGAGATAGATACGGGAGATCAAATGGAGAAACAGAATGAGGAGCAAAGTATGTTACGAGAAACACAAGATGGAGGTCATTAGAAATCACACAATAGTACGTAAATGATGAAACAGTTTTGGTGATATTCTAAAGCAATGGTCAGATGCTTACCGCCATCAGAGACACAAATATTACAGTGAAGGATTCTCCAATTGGTCCTTTTTTTGTGTCACTCACCGCGCATTTTAATGGGATAACAAAATATCTCTGGTAAAATTCAATGTAAAGATGCTGTATCGTATTTTTAGAGTATTTTTCAGTTACCAAATTAGTATCATTTTCATTGATAAATCGCCTTCATGGTCAAAACTTCTCGCACAAAACATAATTTCGCGCCGATATATCAACCACGTTGGACTACAAGAGGAAAAAAATGTTACGAAAAAGGTAAAATAAACTTAAAAATAAAATACCTTGCTACCTAATTCATACAGGTGATATGAGCCATGCAAGACTCGAATCATCGTATAAAAGAAGGAAAATACATCTCAGATCAAACGGCTGTTTAACTTTTGGATATCTAAATGAGTTTACGAGTCCTAAGTGCTTTTTAAATCACTGCGAAAAAAATAAACGGATTCTGGGGCGGATCCAGGTTGGTTTTCTGGGGGGGGGGGTCTTACAGGCAAATGATGTCCTCATGCTTGGGATTTAACAGAAAGAAGACACAACAAATACTGTACGAAATATTCTCTTTATTTAGCATGGAAGTTATTAATACGAAATTGAATGATTGAGGCTCCTTGAGAACGTAATGATGAGAGAAAACTTTTTTTCAAGCGTTTTAGGGGGGGGGCACGTGTGCCCGTGCCCCCCCCCTAAATCCGCCCATGAACGGATAACTTCCACAAAAGTGAAGGTTGATAACAGTCAGAAGAATAGATTAACATCGTGTTGAAACTTTCACGACGATGATGACCTTCTCTATGTCATCATCGAATTCATATTGAGGTAAAAAAATTAATATTAAAAAAAGAGTAAAACTTTAAGTTTCCCACTGATGAACTGTAATTTATTTTACAAATAAAAAATAGTTGTAGACTTTGAATTTTTCCTACTGATTGAATACAATCATAAACCACACCGATCGAGAACGAACCAATCAAAGCACACTTAAACGGCTCTCAAGGGTATAAATACCGGCAAGAACTTGGCTCGACATTCAACCCCTCAAGACGATGGCGGACTTCGTCATCGAAACATTGAGACCTGTGACCCAAATCTACACCCGGCGGGAAACCCGAGAACTATTCCTGCACAAAAATACTTGTAAGTTGGCTAGATAATAGTATTACGACCGAAATGTATAGCATTTTATTGAAATAAATCAGTGGAAAACACTTTGTCGTCTTGCAGAAAAGTTTCTCGGGTTTTCCAAGAGGTACCTTCGGCTGGCCCAACCGGAAAAGTGTGAAGTGGCGGAGCATATTATCATTGAGGACCATACCGTACAATGGAAGGAGACGAAACTGCTATGCCGGGCACATGGCTACTGGGACCGCCTTGTCAAAGAAGCCATTCAGATCCGCATCAACCGCAACAACTTCAGCAGGGACACGGGCTTCCAAATCAGCAATGTTTGGAGACCAATATTGAAGTCTATTATATACAATAAAAATGGCGGGAAAACCACAACACGCCTGAACCAATCAGGTTACACCTGACCTCGGATGGAGTGAATATATATTGGAAAATTTTCGAAGAACGGCATTCGGAAGATCCCCTGAGGATGATCAGCAAGTCGCGGATCGAAACGTCGGGAGACATGGACGACATCAACCGGTGGAAAACCCGAGAAACTTTTCTACAACTGATACGCCAGGAAAACTTAAAGGCCGTTTTACACGGAGCACGGAATTGCGCAGGTTAGAGCTGCATTTATTTCTAAAATGGCGTGGAATTGCGCGAATGAATGAACAACGAAATTAGAACAGGGGCTATTTTGCCGTCTCGCATCCACGCATTCTCGCATGTGTTCTAGCAATTCACCGCTTTACATGACGCAATTTTGATTGCGCCTTCGCACGTACGTCACATTGCGCAATTCCGTGTACCGTGTAAAACAGCCTTAAGACTTTGTTGTCTTGTTTTAATACAGAAAGATTCCCGAAAGATCTTCTATAAAACTGAAATGAGAGAGAAGTAACGCGTTGAGGGAATATCATGTGTTTCCCTCAGCACTTGCCGGGTTACCTACTACCTTATTCACCCCCCTCCTCGTCTGCACCGTCAGCCACCCTGGCGCCTTCGCTTCCGGCAAGACAAGAGGAAATACTATCAGGTGAGTCATCCTACCCGCCTTGAAATCGATGCGCACCCGGCCGACTTTCAGAGAAGTCTACATGAGCAGTCTCCCAGAAACTGCGTGAGGGACCATTTGTCGGCGTCTTTGCGGTAAAAAAGGGACAAGTGGACCTGAAGAAACAATAAAGGAAATGCACAATCGCCTGATCTGACATTAAAACGAAAAGTACAGGAAATAACAGATTTCTATCCTGATATGGCAAACCATTATACTTTTGTGATTTTGTCAGTAAATCTTCTTCATTTCTTAATTAACTGGGTTGGAAGCTAAGGGGTTATCTCTTTTTTCTATACAGAGTTATGTACAGAAAATAGGTTTAGAAAAACGAGATGAATTAGATATTTAGTGAAGCATTTGATTTTCCACTCGATGTCAGCACAGAACTGAGACCCATTGGTATCCCTTGGCAACCAGTTTTCTCGTATTTCTTCTAACAATTAACTTCAACTATCTCTGTTGAGAAAAATGTCACTTGTACCCCTTGGCTTCTCAGTTCTCTCCCCTTCAATCAAAACGTGTTTACACTGAAATTTGAACGATTTAATATGTACACTTTCAATATTTACGGGTATTTAGAATTTTATAAGAATTAATGCTGTAATATTAAAGCTTGAACCGGGTGTAACTCAATGATACAACATCCCGAGCATGATCTGTCTCCAGAAACTATGTAGGGGACCATTTGTTGGCGTAAAAAGGTTGGGGTAAAAAGGGTCAAATGAACCTTAAGTATCCCTAAAGGTAATTTAAGCTCGTCTGATCTAGAATTGAAATAAAAAAACAGGAAATGAGCAGATTTATATCCTGATATGGAAAACCGGATGACGTTAGATATTTTCATATTTTTTCCGGTATATCTTTGTCATTTATTAATTGAAAAGACTTTACACTGAAATTTGAACGAATATACTAGTATACTTTCAATATTTTACACATAATTAGAATTTTGTTAATACTACTTCATTAATATTTAAACTTAAACCAGGTTTATTTCAATGATGCAGCAGACTCCTTTGCGTGAATAAAATATGCCGGCATTCATATAAAAATTCCAAAGAGAAAATTTTCAAAATAATCTCCACGTAATTATACTCCTATGACATCGTTCATGGCAGTTTTATATTTGAATTTAGAGACCTCTTTGCTTGAGTTAGATTATGTGTGATGTGAAGCTCTACATCAAATATATGCGGATTTAAATACCACACTCAAACTAAAGTAGGACAAATTTTAATCATTATTTCGCTTAAATTTCTACATAAATTCCTATGTATGCAGATTTGCTGCTGAGAATTTAGTAGGCACAATTTCTATGCTTTTGATAAATCACCCGGTAGTACATTTAGTTGACAACCATCATATAATTAGAAATCAATATTTTATTATCTTTCAGGCGTTATCGAGTGAGATAAGACTTCATTTCCTGGATAATATTGATGTGGTTCAGATAACGCCTCATTTGGTTCGGATCAGACCTAATATTCGCCTATCAGATGTAATTCAAATTAGATCCTATGCAGATAAATGCAAAATGCCACACAAGACGGGCTTTGACCCAGCTATGTCCCAGATGAATGGCCCATGGTTGGAGGCATGTAGATTTTAGGGTTTCAGTCACATATCCCAGCTTTATGCCCAGATGAATCGACGCAGAGGACTACCCGGAAGCCTATCTGCTCCAACCCAAATACGGTAGAAAACCCAAACATATAGGCACGAACCCATAAATCGACGTAAAGGGGTGCTTGTGTGGTGTGCAGGCAGTCCATAGTTTTTTTCAATGTCCACGCATCGGAAAATCATAAATTTCATTAATAAGCTATACAGTGTGTTTGTACAGAGCTGAAATTCACAGCCATTGATGTTTTTTATCAAAATGGCCGTAGTTATAACGAAGATTGTCGTATTTTTCCGAAATCCGACTGATTTTTAGAAAAAAATTGAAACTTTACGGCACTGGCGATAATGTTTAATGTTATCAAGTTTTGGGAAAATTTCGGAGCCGAGAACTTAGTCCACAACTTTTAAAGGCCTGATTACACGATACATTAACACGTAGGGGTTAATGTCTAAATGTATGAACGCGAGAATAAACGCCAAAATGCGCTGTGTTAACCGCCCAACTTGTGCGGATGCATGCACAGAAAATAGAACCTGTTCTAATGTTCATACATTCGTACATGTTCCGTTCCGGTACACCAAAACCATTCACGAAAACGTACATTAACCTGTACGTGTTAATGTACCATGTAAAAAGGCCTTAAGAGCTAAGAGAAAGTCAGACGATAAAAGCCCCTGGGATAGCTGTCTCCAAGAGGATATGTGGGGGGCAGTCGCTACAAGAGTTGAAATATCGAATGGGTGGAGCTGAAGACCTCAAAGCTGCATAAATGATATGCAAAGATAACGTGTTGTTCACTTAATTTAAATTTCACAAACTCCATAACTCGGGTTTCGATTAGCTTGCAATCATCATCAGATTACTGATTAAAATTAACTCTTTAAATAACGAAATGACTTGCCAACTAATTTTTATTATTTTTTGCATATCCTATGTATTTTACAACAAATTAAGAGATAGCATGAAAGAAAATCCGAACAAAAATTTTAAACGCGTTTTCAAGCACGTTCCCAAATGGGAACACACCACAAATATTTTTTATTTCTCGAAAAATAAATGTACACTCGACAAAAAACGTAATATATATTGATATTTTAAATAGATGAGCAGAAGTAAGTAGATTTTAAGTAGATTAACTGGAGAGCGAGTGTGTAGGGAAAATATCGAATAAACCGCATTCTCCCTACAGAGGTGATCTACATCTACATCTATATAATACCCCCCAAGCCGCCTAAAAGGCGTGTGGCAGGGGGTGTTAGGACACCAGCCGTTTACAGCTAAAATAAAGAAGTACTCTAACGAGGTTGGTACTAGCGTTCATTAAAGTCCTTTATGGTTCGGGGGAAAAACGAATTCCCATATCTATCCGTTCGGCAAAACATCTCTCTTAATTTATCGCTTCTATAGGACCTGGAAATATAGTATGGCTCTAATATTATGTTCTCTGTGTTTCTCTTAAAGATATCCATTCTCAATTGTTCAATCAATCTAAGCCTAGCGCGCAGCCTCCGAGTCTCCAATGGCTCCCAGCCTAATTCGCTTAACATCCATAATCCATTTCATAATCCATCCATAATCCGCTTAACATCCATTCGCGTGATGAAAATAACCAATTTTGAAAAGGTATAATTAACGAACAATGTATACACAAGTCATGCGATTCATTTTCAAAAATATTTCCATACCTTATTTACATATAAAAGCTATAAAAGTAATCACAGATACGAAATATTATTTTCGTGAATTTTTATGAATCTGTTCCCAAATGGGTACATTGGACAGTGAACGGTTAAGTGGACAGTACGATTTCTTCATTGTCAGTATCATCAAATATGCTGGTCCACGATATCCCCTCCGAAAAAGTTGACTTCACTCAAAGCTACAAACTTGCAGCCATGAAAAGGAAAGGGCAAATGCGCTACGCAGATGGAAAAACGAGGCGTCGAAATCGTTTTGATGAATCTCTGGGGAACTCAGTTTCTGTTGCGATCCCTTTGTCGTGCGAGGAAAGAACAAAATATGATCCACTCATCCACTTGAAAATTTGAACATGCACTCCACACCTCTTGCAGATATTAGGATTTGGTAGATTTAACATGATATTGACAAGTGGATGGGAAAAGGGGCAAGGGATGACCCCGAATGAGTTGCATAGGACAGGTTATAAAGGATGTAAAAGAGAAGAAAAACGTAGCTAATAAAAGGTTAGCGGATAGGAGAGAGAAATGGAGAGCTGCGTCAAACCAATCTTAGGGTTTCTGACTAATGATGATGATGGTGATGAAGATGATACTATCTATATGTGACTTAAAATGTCTGTTATGATATTCTCCATTCAATCTTAACAGTAGCGGAGGTTTCAAGCTGTACCGATTGCTTTATCAACTTAATGGCAACCATAAATATCCACTGTGCCAATCCTCAGTAACCAAAGGCCTCTTCGAAATAAAATAGAGACGGTATAATGCTAATAACAGAGCTCAGAAATTTCATAGTAATGGATTGTGAAGGTCAGATTGATCGTTCAAAAAATCCCATTAGTGTGGGCCATTAAGCACTCTTGGAAAGCGCATAGCCGTTGGACCTGGCGTTTTGAGCGTCTCCATACATGGGAGCCCAAACATATTACGATTATAAATTATCTTTTATAACCCAAAGACCCCAAGCTGATAGCGATATTTTTCAAGGTGAGTTCTGTACATGATTAATACCAGTACCTCCTCTTAATTTTTCATGACAGTCAGGATCACAGGGTTAAGTTATCAATCTAATTTGATTACCAAATAGGGTACAATTAAATTTATATAGTGTTGATACCTTTAAAATAAAATGAAAAGAAGCAGTTCAAACGAAGATATTTTTTGAATCAGCATAAAGTATAGGACAACCACCATATTGACCAACGAGGTAAATAAGAGTTTTATTGCATGAGGCATAAGTTCCATAAAAACAAGGTTTTTTCATCCAACAAAGCACCAAAATTCTTTCATTTAAATTTAATCTAGATGTCACATTTCTAAGTCAATGGTTCCTTGTTATTCCTTAAATAAAATTTATGCAACAATTTCACACCACTTTCCATATTTTAACTTTGTATTTATTTAAGTTTACTCGTATTTTTAAAATATTAAGTAATGAGTACACCAAAAAACAATATCATGTATGGATGACACAATAACGGCCGACTTTAAAAAGTTATTACTGCAGATGAATCTCAGTGAAAGAGATTCTGTAATTGGATGTAACCACTCGGCCAGGTGAGGCTGTTTCACGCAGTAATTAAGCTGAATTAAATCATAAAAACCTCATCGAAAGCGGCCGTCAACTTAAATCGGACAGCCACCGAAATGGCGTTGAGAAAAACTGGGTCGCTTAACTAATTCCATCCTCGGAGTTAAAGAAAGCATCTACAAAACCAAATCACAACCTAACGGCTAAAATTCAAAATCCACTCATCGTCTGCAGTGGCGGATCCAGGATAGGGACAAGGGGGGGAGTTATCTCCCAGCAGTGGAGGGTAAAGAAGAAAATTGCCATTCTATCTCGTGTAAATTGGATACCCAAGGGGGTCGCCATAGCCCCCCATAGATTCGCCACTGATTCTGTAAGTAATTGCGTTTCTAGTTAAGTTTTAGCACCCATGGAAAACCTAAATCTTAATATTCAAACGAAAATAAAGTTGACAAATGCTTATAAAACATTCCATTTCTTCCAATTAAATATTTAAACTTCTAGCACACAGGCTGAAAATTATTAATAGTTTAAAAAAATTAAGATCTTCCATCCACATAATTTGAATTACATCTAGGTAGAATTAATTCAGATAGAACGGAATGACAACTCCAATTATGGTTGAGTATGCCTTACACGTTAAATGTCTATACGAAAATTAGGTTGAAATACATTGAACAAACAGAGTATTATAATATTTCCACAAGAATTTTTTGCTGTCTGTTTTCAGCATTAAAGTTTTTCCGAATACGAAATTTAAAAAATGACCTCATCTCTAGCGGTGATTCAAGCGAAATAGCCTTAAGTGACGAAAATGCCGATGAACAAATTATGTTCCCACGATCGCCATCATATCATGTCAATCAACCTGTCAGCCCGGATGTTACCCGTGGGAAATGAGACTCTGATCAGGGTTGTCTTGGATAGGTGACGCCGCGACACGGAGACAATTTCGCAACGAGGAACGAGACAGCGAGCCAAAGTAAAGCCTGAATCACACGATATTTTATCATGTGAAAATATCATACATATAATTTCAGGTATGCTTTTCAATTACAGGGAAAATGGTTGCCTAAAACATCATTTTCTAATTCTATCCGATCGGGATTTACAATGAGGCGAGCTCTACTCTCACCTGCCCTTACTAACTTGAGGGTTGAATCACTGGTTCAGTGACAAGATTGATCCCATCGTAAGGCTAAAGAAGAAGATCAACCCTGGCTTATTTTGAATTGAACTATATCCTCACTTAACCTTATCAATCTTGGGCTAAGGAGCAGAGAGAGTGAGATTGATTTATAAAAACACTTCCCCTTAATAAATCTCGCTCAAACAGAAAGAGGAAATTGACCTCCTTCCTAGTACGAGTTGAGTTATAACCTCACCTATCTCAACAAAATGCAGTTTGAAAAAGAGTGAGTGAGTGGGATTTCTTTAAGTAAAATTCAGCCCCAACTCAAGCAGAAGCCAGAAAGTCCCACCTGGCTTAATCTAGGGCAAACTCTACCCTCACCTATCCTTAACAAAATGCTATTTAAAGAGAAGGTGAATGAGCAAGATCGCTTTCAGGAAAATTCTGCCCCAATTAAAGCAGAATCCGGAAAGTCTTACCTGGCTAGTCTGGGGTGAGCTCTGCCCTCACGCATCCCTACAAAAATGCAGATTGAAGCGCTAAGGGAGTGAGTGAGATTGATTTCAGGAAACTCCAGCCCCACCTCAAGCAGAAGACGGAAATTTTCATCTAGGTCAATCTGGGGTGAGCTCTACCTCACCTATCCTTAGTAAAATTTAGTTTAAAGAGAAGGTGAATGAGTGGGATTGCTTTAAGAAAATCCTGACTCAACTTAAGTAGAAGCCGGAAAGTCTCACCTGGCTGTTTTGGGTGAGCTCTACCCACACCTATTCTCATGAAAATTCATGTTGAAGCTCTTAGTGAGTGAGAATGATTCCTTGAAAATCTTGCCGCACTTGAAGCAGAAACGGGAAGGTCTGTCCTGGTTGAAAATTCAGGTACAAAGTGAGTGAGTGAGATTGATTTCAGGAAAATCCTGCCCCACCTCAAGCAGAAACGGGAAAGTCTCCCTCCGCAAAGCCGATCCGAAACAGCCACTCTTTCAACCCCTCTTAAGCGCCGGCGCCACAATATCCCCCTCCCCCACTGCGGCCAGCACGCGACGCCGCTGCGATTTCGGCGCCCGCCCCACCCCGCCGAGACGGACTCGTGGTCAATGTGGCGCTCGGGCGCCGGCTAGGCGCCACCAATCAATCAAGCCGAGCGGGGGGTTTGGAGGGGGTGCCGTGACGCGGGGTTATAGGTTAGCCCTCTCTTCCTATTTCCTGCCGTCGCGATACACTTCACGTGATTCGCCACCTGAGATCTTGGGTAGTCAGCCACACCGCCTGGCACTTTCGACCAAGCGGAGAAAGTTTCAACGAGTGGATCGCACAAAAACTTGGAGACGTGGTGCTAGTAATTTTTTCAGGGTTCGAGGAATAATGTTATTTCTTTGTGAACAAAATTTTTGAATAAATGAATGAATAAAATTCTGTTTTCGGGCAGCATTGTAACAGTTTTGTTATTTTTTTAATTCCCTCCGCCAAATGTACTTCACTTGATACGACACCTGAGATGATAGATGAAAAATAAATTTTGTTGTATTCCACGCATATTTCAGGTGAACCAACTCACTACTTAATGATGACCTGAAAATATCGAAACCGGCTGAGTTGTTTTAAATAAACACTGTGTTGAATACAGCGAAGTTTAATTTTTAATATATCATGTCGTCATTCCGGAATGAACTAGCAAACCATTAATTTAGGTATCGGAGATCCTGTGTAGGCAGCCACACCGCCTAGGACTTTTGACCAAGCGGAGAAATTTTCAGCGCGTGGACTGCGCAAAAATTTGGAGACGAGGTGCTAAGAAATTTTTTCAGAGCTTAGGGAATCATAATACTTCGTGAAAAAATTTTTCTAAACGTCCGTAAATGAAATGTTTCTGTTTTCGGGCAGCATTGTGACGATTTTTCCCAATTCCTTCCGACGAGATGCACTTCACTTGATGTCAGGTACCTGAGATGATAGAATAAAAAGTAAATTTTGTTGTGTTCCACGCAATATTTATATTTCAGGTCATTATCAAGAGGTAAAACAATTCACCACTTGAATTGAATTCACCTGAAAAGATAGAAACCGGTTGAGTTTTTTTAAAATAAACACTGCGTTGAATACAACAAGGTTTAATTTTTAATATATCATGTCGCCATTCCACAAAATGAACTAGCAAACCATTAGCCACCTGAAATCCTAGGTAGACATCCACACCGCCTACCCTAGCATTTTGACCAAGCGGAGAAAATTTCAACGTGTGGATCGCACTAAAAATTCTGGGCCGTGGAGAGAAGGAATACTTTTCAGAGCTTGGGGAATTTCAATACTTCATTAACAAAATTTTAAGGATAATAATGAATAGCATATTAGAGTATAGGTCAGGAAAATCATAGCTGACCACAAGCAAAAATAAGAAATTCTTCCCAGACCGATAGGCCAAGAAGTTTTTCAGAATTGCATAATTAAATCAAGAAAAATAAATCGAACTATAAAATATTGAGTTCCATGAATAAAATTTATTCTGTTTTTGGGCAGCAATGAAGCGATTTTTCCTTTAAGTGTTGTGCGATATTTCTCACGTTCGTTCGCTCTCCAACAAATATGACCATAAACATACTGGGTAATGGTCCAGTTGCCGGTGAGGATACATACGACATCTTCCGCGGTTTTGATTGTGCGTATAATGTGTACTATGGGGATAAATGTCACAACAAGTTCAAGGGATCATTATTACCTAAGATAAGATGAAATACAGGCTACTAGTGAACGCTTGCAATGCACACCAAGTCTAGGAGGAACCAAACATAATCGATAACTGACATTAGGAATAATTTTTGTAGTTTTCCTAGAATTTTCTTGGTTTTATATTTATTACTGTTTTTATATTTTTATAAATGTCACACGTTAGTGGATACAAGCATACTTATGAGGATGATAATTAGAAAGAACATGGAGATGAATGATACATCTTTCAAACCGTCGCGACGCGTCGAGTTAAAACGCGGGATGAGAATATGAGGTTGATTTAAGGAGAATATTATCCCACCTAAAGCAGAAGTCAGGAAGTTTCACCAAGATTATTATGGGGTGAGGTCTAACCTCACCTATCCTTAAGTAACCAAAGGATAAAGGCAGTATGAGTGAGTGAAGAGAGAAAGAATTTGTATCAGGGTGCAATGGCGCCGACTCCAAACGAATTTTTGAGGGGGCCCAAGCCCCCTCAAAAATTCGTTTTGGGTGTGAATAAAAAGTGTGTTAGGCATGTAGATTTCCCCGGAGTGTCCAGATATCGAGATTCGATTTATCAGGGTTCTAATGTTGATCATATAACTATTCTAAAATGCTTAAAAAACTTAAAACTCACTACTTATTAAATTACCCGGGGCAAGATCCCCGGTTTGCCCCCTCCCCCCAATATTTTATGTGAGTCGGCATCCCTGTCAGGGTGCATTTCCTTCCAGAGAAAGACATCAATTTCATCCAAATATTTCCAATAAAATCTTAGACGGTAAGAGTCAAATGTTCGTTGCATTTAGGCGGAGTGACTTATTGTTAAATTCTCCAACATACTATGACATGTTTGGGTCATTCAGAAAACAATGGAATCAAAAGAATGCCAAAGGTAACCCTCGGTAGCAGGATGGAAGGGATCGCGAATATACTGCTACAAAATGTAATGGAAGACTTGAAGGCAATGGGATTCACGATATCGATAGCTAAGTTCTAACAACACATATCTCAAAATTTGGTCGGTTTGAGACAGGTATGTTAAACAAAGTGTAATGGCATTTAAAATTCAAGCAAAAAACAACTCTTTGATTGCAAATGGATGTTTTTTTCAGTTTTATGAATTTTTGGTTTTTCATTTCAGCGTACACTTAAAAATATAAATAATTTCTTTTGCTCTCCTGAAAAGTTGTTATTTTTGAGATGCGTGTTTTTTAGAACTTAGCCAACGATATGGTAAAGCGAGAAGAACTGAATTGAGGCAAATTGTATAATAAGCACCACATTTGGGTTTAGAACCGTTAATGATGAAGAGATCGCAATTATTACACGACAGCCGACAGCTGTGGAAAAGCCGACATTATCGACATTTGTTTTTCAGTTGACGAAAAATTGTTGACAATTAATTTCTTCATTGTGATTACTATTTGTTCTAAATACGAGGATCACTCCATAGCTAATGCATCCAAATTTCCTGACACCGCAACCCTTATCCTAGGCACTTCCAATGTTTACAGTGCATTAACATATTCTTTAGGAACCCTATGCCACTTTTCAACATAATCGCCGTCCTTCTCAATAGCATTACGCCACCTTGGAACCGAGGCTTGTATTCCTGTTCGCTAAAACTCTGATTCGGCTCGCTGAACAGTAAGAGGTGTTTGTGCAATATGCGGTCTACCGCTGCGTCCACGATCATCAGCATTGGCTTGCCCGTTCTCACCAGATAAACGTTGTGTCCACTGACTAACTGTACTGAAATCGAAATCATCATCTCCATACCACAGAATAGGGACCTACGGACCTAGGGAATTCCGTAGGTCCCTATTCTGTGTCCATACAGTGGCGTAACTATGGAGGGGGGATAAGGGGATAGACACCCCCAAAGCCTAAGAGAAATTTAAAAATTATTTTAAACTATCATCTCGTTTTGCCATGTAATAATAGGGTAGTTTCCTTCATCAAAGAAAACGGAAGACATTGATTGCGAGTCGTTAGTGTATTATTACCCACCATTAGTGTACTCATAATTATTAACTATGAATTTTATTAATTTATTTTTTAATTTTATTAATTAATTATTTCATAATTATGAAAATTATTTGGTTTTAGAAATACCGGATTAGACGAATGGCAAGGGTCAATTTTATCCTTACTTGAAAAAGGCCAGATTGGCGCCCATGCCATGCCACTCCACGTGACGTCACAGGGACCTAATTTCTATACGAGTAGATAAGAGTTTTACATCGTCTGAGGTTACCAATGCATGCATAAGGGTCAGAGCTCAGGGAAACATCTCTTAATAATCACCTATTAAAATTGGCTAAGGTCGGAAAGCTTTCTTCGTTTAATAAGGTATTAATAATCCTTGTTTAAGCCAAGCGCTACCAGCTAGCATGGTACTCTACTACCTGCTAGCATCCTGCGTCGTATCAGCGCTCAGAGCCTCACCCAAGGTCACCTCACTTGCGGAAGCGGGAACCAGAATGACGTCACACGGAGTTTTTCCCGGTATTCATCCTTACCCGTCGCGTTTTCGCGCACTTAAAAATTTTCACTTTTCATTTAATCGCGAAAAATAGATATCGTCATTTAAAAATCTAAAACCGTGAAATACGTACTCCAGGAGTAATAATCTTTCGATTTAGGTAATAAAAAATAATTGGAAACCACCCTATTGCATCTGCTTAAAGTTAAATCTTTTGTGCCAAAATGATGTAAAATGTATTTCAACACATGTTATCTTTCAAAAATTTTCCCGAACCCAGTTGCCTAAGGGTTAAAGGTCGCCACCCTAGGCCATCCCAACCCCCCCGCCCCCAGATTCTATTCCTAGTTACGCTACTGTCTCCATACACCCTCTTTAATCTTTCGTGAATGTTTCCGACCGTCTCATTCTCACAACAAAGGAACTCAAGTACAGCGCGTTGCTTATGACGGGCATCAAGTGCATCCGCCATCTTATATAACTGCTGCTGTCACGCCACGGTCGGTATCGCGTTCAAATAAATTTTAATGAAGCGGGAGGGATGCATCTATGCACTCCATTAATTGGAAGTGCCTAGAGCTATAATAGGGTAGTTTACTTCATCAAAGAAAACGAAAGGTATTCATTGAGATTCGTTACCCACCATTTGTGTATTCATAATATACAAATTATTTGATTTTAGAAATCCCAGTGCAGACTAAATTTAATGGTCAATTTTAACCTCATTTGAAAAAGGCCATATTGGTGGCCATGCGATGCCACTCCATGTGACGTCACAGGGACCTAGATGCTGTACGAGTGGTCAGGAGTTTTACATCGTCTGAGATTACCAATGCATGCATGAGGCACAGAGCTCAGGGAAACATCTCTTAATAATCACCTATTAAAAGTTCCTATAGTCGGAAAGTTTCCTTTCTTTTGATAGGGGATTAATAATCTTTATTTAAGCCAAGCGCTATCTGCTAGTAGGATACTCTGCTACCTGCTAGTAACCTGCATCGTAGCGGCGCTCATACTCTCGCACCAAGATGGCCTCACACAGCGGCAGCCGGAACAAGAATGACGTCACGCGGGCTTTTCCCAGCATTCATACTTAAACCGTCGCTTTTTTCTTGAAAATTTTCACTTTTCATGAAATCGCCAAAAATAGATATCGTCATTTAATAATCTAAAAGCGTGAAATACATAATCCAGGAGTAATAATATTTCTATTTAGGCAATTAAAAAAAATAGGAAACCACCCTATTGTGGTTTCAGAAAATTTGTGTGCATCACATTTGGAGTGACCCTAGTACGTTATCAATACTCGCTTTATCAAGCTAAGGTGATGATATAAGACCACCGTAGGTTCCGCAATGATCGAAAGCTCCTGAGTTCCAATCCCCGTTTAAGTCTTTGGACACACCAAAACAAAATATTTTTAAATTTCAGGTTGCTTAAGGTTACAGAACTGCCTTGAATGAATGTGTGAATATGGACTACCTTGAATGAGTGAAAATAAAATTCCCGGCGGTCAGTTTGAGCTGCGCTATACCCTCAACCATTCAAACCAACCTTTAGGTTGAGTCGATGAGGGAGTGATCATTAACGCCGAGTGAATTAGAAATAAAAATATAATTGGACATTTTTTTTTCAATCGGTTCATCGGTTTCGAAGACTACATTTCCTACTTTCGAATTTTCATTTTCTGATTTACAGCAGAAGAATTATTTATTTTCTGCGCATGAAATGAATATTCCACTGAATATTCGAACGATTCCCCTGCTGTGCTTCAATGCTTGCAATTGTTTCCGGGCTTACTTACCCTCCCCGCCTTCGTGATTACTACGCAACTTCCTCGCATTTCCTTCTTCAAGGAAATAGGGGTTGTCGGGAAACATGGAAATGATTCCGATCAGTGATCGTGACTATCGATTGGAAACAAAATTTCAAGCTGTGAAAATGGCGACGAAAAATTACGCCGAGAAGGCTCTTTTGACACTTTATAGTGAGATAAACTGGAACTAGGAATTAATGATTTGGAAACAAATGAAATTCAAAAGTTAGAAAATGTGTATACTAGCAGAAAATATAAAAATTCTGCCAAAAAAACAAGTGCACCATTTCCTGTGACAAAAAGAATCTATTTTACCCAAGTGAAATGAACTTCATTTATACTTGATAATTTACACATATATTACATATATAATAACGTTTTTGGAAAGCTATTAATTGCATAAATTTAAAAGTATTAATATTTATTCACAAGTACGAAAGCTCGGTTTTAAGGTTTATTTTTTTCTATTCTAAATTAATCTGTAACAATTTTAAAGATAATAACATACATTCACTTGTTGTGCTCTTACAACCTCCTCTATTTTTTGTAGTTCACTTGTTAATGTGGTTATTTAGAGAGGCAAGCTTTGAATGTTTAGGTAATGTTTTCAGTCGTATATTGATTTTGAATCAATAATTTTAAATTCATTGAATAAATCTCTGAAGTCATCATTATTTTACTATAAAAACTACCAATAAACACGTAAAGTCATCTCACAAGTGATGACATTCTGAATGATATGAGGTAATGGAAGGTGAATGCTATGATAAATGATGGTTAGAAAGTGGGCAGGAAGATGTAGTAGTACGAATCAAAATCTGCAATATGGAGAAGATCAGAAGGTATTCTCTGTATTGTGAAAACTGGAAGGTTGGCAAAATAGACGAAAAAAATATTTTTCTATGAACCGTCATGAGATGGTAGAAGCAGAATTCTTCTCTGAAAGCTGATAAAAAATGCAAAACATTTTTCTAGAAGGACCGGAAAATAAAAATATTTCAAGAAAATTATGGCGAATAAATTAGGAGATTCAATAGAAATTTAGACTTAGATACAATTGTGTAGGCAAAGCAATAAGGATCAATCTCAGGAATCGATTCGTTTTTAATTAGCATTCCATCATTTACCATGAAAACATTAGTATTTGGTAATTTATGTGGTAAAAAATAACGAAAGATGTTTGTAGATATTTAGTGAGAGAAAAAAGAAAATATCTCAGAATTCGCTTCGTAATTGACTGAAATTCCATTGCCCATACGGGAAAAAATGTATTTTAAAACCGTATTTCACATAGACTTTAGTGTCAGCCACTTTGAGAAGACGCTATTTACGTCCCTGTACGAATATAGCATGGTATGGTGGATTTTTGAAAGACAATTTGTTTAGGAAGAGTTTTTTTAGCGAGCGATAATTTAACATATTTTATTGCTTCTTAAACAATTTAAACATTAAACTAAACGAATTTTGGAGATTCAGATGATCTCAGAAGCCTGATGTTGGAGGGATCACTTTCACAAATGCAATCATAATACTGTGCATATTATTGCATGACAAAAAATATCTTCCAGATAAACCTTTGATTGATAAGTGACATATGATAAAAATACACTATATAGTAATATAAGAAATATATCTCACGGATTTCTTTTTGGTTCTAATTTCTTTAAGTCAGGATACACTTCTCGGGGGAAGGGGAACAGGGAGGGGTGGAGGGAAATACGCGAATCGGCAGGTTGTTGAGGAAATAGGGGCGGGGGGGGGGAAATGGAGGGGAGGGGAAGGTGGGAGGGGTGAGGTTGCACGCGATAAAACTACGGTGCATGTGCACGGCGGTGAGTCATGCAGGTGTGGGGAGATGTGGCAACACCGCCCTCTCATTGATTCCCCTACTCCTCAGCTCACACTACTACTACTCGAGGGCCTCGTTGCAAATTCGCTACTATCTTACAACTAAGGGATTGATACGTAGGAAGAGGAATAAGGATTACCAAAACTTTCAAAGGACTTCAGGAAATAAAATAAGGTATTTTAAAATTGTTACAAATTTTAGCAAACGGTTCGCAAAGGAAAGAGTATCAAAATTGAATGATGAAGATAGCGGTGAACATTGGGTGAATAATGAATTTCAAAAATTAAGTAAAACTGCAAAGTGATTACCACCGAGAAATTAACAAAATGAATTATTATGACGGATATTTGTTATAAAAACAGTTGGAAATTCTTAGGAAAACAGACTGCACGCCAAAATTAATACCCTTGCATTGGTGTCACAAATACTGTAATGTTTATGATTAAGGTTTAGCTAAAATTTATGTACCACACAAAATGGACATTGTGCCTGAGAGTCTTGGAGATCGTGAAGGAATGGAAGGAGAAAAGATGCATGGTTAATTGAAGAATGTAAAAATTTGTATTTGATACTGTTCAAACATTTGGAATATCAAAACCAATTTATTCAAAAATTTAGAATATCAACATCCATTTACTATGTTCGGTTCTCTCGAGTTTAAATATTATAAATTGTGCTACTGAATTTGTTTTACAAATGCTATTTTTTGAATGAATATTCTGCGATTATCCCAATGTGTATGAATCCTGAAAATTCATGTGGATCAATAGGACCGTGTTTTGTAAGTTATTATAAAAGAATTAAATATTTGAAAAATACTTTTCTGCGCATTGAATTCAATGAGGTCGTAAACCCCCACTGTAGAAATCAAAATTTCATTCATGGATTCGAAATTTGTAAGGGAGAAAATGAATATATTTTCGGGCGAAAAAATATATTTTCTAACTTACAAAAAATTGATGAAGACTTCGTTCACTAAAACAGTCAGGCAGCATTTTTTTTATGCCTTCGGCGTCCATCCGACTTTTGATGAGTAGGAAATATGAATCAAAAGAAAAAAAACAAATTTTTGGGCTTTAACCCTTTTGCAGAAAGGTTTGATGACGTCAGGCGCTCCGCCCAGGATAGTCACCATTCCTCAGTTCTCTCCCTGATCTCGCATAGTTCTAGTTTATTTCGCTTTTCTTTACACTTTAGTTCCTCCTTGAACGGTTCCCTTTGAACTACTTGAGGAGCCAAAACCGCCCTGAACCGGCTCAAAAAGCGTCATTATTAGATGAGATCGGCAACATCTTTATGGAATGGAGTCGCTCACTTTGACCCGCATTCCCAATTAATTAAAAGAATGCGGTAGATATACATGATTTAAAGATAGGAAAGACGATAAAACTCTCTTCCTCATTCACTCATACGCTCATAAGAGTAAAATAAGAAAACGCAAACGTTTCCGCCCACTTTTCATGAGTTAGTGACGTAATTATATTCCTGAATCTTTACTCGTTCAAGTAGAGTCTTTCATTGAGGGAAATAATTGCTCACAAGAGTGTTAACAACAAATGACAACACTTATCCTATGTACAAGGCCGAGGAGTGGCGGAGAAGCGACAACACGCTAGGTACGAGTTCATGACGTCATCAACTTATCTGCCGAAGGGTTTAAGCGCATCGATTTTTCATCGCAAAGAGCTCAAGAAGTAGACAACGGATGGAAATTCGAAAAATTATAGCTCTGTTTATTATCCAAACTATATCACAATCGGCTATAAAATTCATGAAAGAGACCGTTAGTTGCACTCGGTGACTTCCCAATATTAATTTAAGAAGGTGAAAAAATGAGAGATCAAAGAAAATTAAAGTGAAAAGGAGATAATGGCGAGAAAGAGAACCCAAAACATCAACTGCCCACACTCGGCCTACGTGCAATAGACGGTATGAGACGGTGCCGTCAGATCGGTATGAGTCTGTGATGTCATCAACTTATCTACTAAAGGGTTAAGTCCGTCGATTTTCCGTCGCGAATAATTGGAGAAATAGGTGAAAATTGAAATAAGTACAGCTCTCTTTATTTCCCAAAATACATCGCAATCGGCAATGAAATAAAATTCACGAAAGTGACCTTCATTTGTACTCGGTGACTTCCTATTACTGAGCTGGTGAAAAAAAAAGACGAGAGACGTGCCAAAAGTAAAGTAGGAAGGAGATAATGACAAGGAATATGCGGCATTTAAAGAAACAAAGCAGAAAAGGAACTTGAGAAACGAAAGGGAGAAAAGGAATATTTCTGCACCATTTCGAGAGCGGTCGCATATTATGTTCACCATACGCCGTTGTGAGAGAAGAGTTGAAAAAATAAAGAAAAGCAAAGCGGTTAAATTTATCAACGGTTGAAAAAAATATTCTTTCTCCTCCGTAACTTTTCTCTTTTTACAAAAAGGAAGCTCCAGGAGAGTGTAACGGGATGCTCTGACAATAGACTCCTCGACCGTGCTAAGCGAGAGCTTGTATATATTTTCATATCGGATTCCGTTGGAAAAGCACGTTCCACGGAGATATCTTCGCCGGGACAAATACGGAAACGGCTTTAACGGTTTTCGCTACATTATATAAATATAAATATATATATAGAGAAGGATCTCAGAGTCATTAAGCAGGATTAAAATGTCATCAGGAAACGGAACATAAGCTTGAGCGTGCCTTTTTGATGGATATACGAATTTAGGCGGGAAGGATGCGCATATAAATAAATATATATTTTTTGAAATGCCGTCCTCGATCGCACGTGGAACGAGAAAGCACAAGTAAACAAATAGAAAATGAAATGGTGCATATAAATATAGGATGAGATACGCAAAATAGGACATTCAGACATTTTGTGATATAGTGATGACGTTTGATGGCGTAGATCGGTAAACAGACATCAATCTTCAAGTTGGTCACTTCAAGTCGAGAGAGGCGACGCAACGTTGCTGTAAAGAACCAAAATTTGTGTCTTTTTAAGTATTCACGATGTGTTTATAAACCTATTAACTATCACTTTTGTGTTGTCTGCATTACTGTTCTTCTCTTCGCTTCGTACAACTCCTTTTGAGTAGATACATTTCGCAAATGGTGCTGTACAGCTGAGTCAAATTCTTCTCTCCTGGATGGTTATGGATGGCATTTGGCCAATATTGATTTATAATTTATAATAACATTGTGATGCCTGGTTCTTTCCCGGCGAACAATAGCAGTGAGGATGGCATAGTAATTGGAGGAGGCGACCAGCAGCTGAGTTCATTTGTGCCATGAGGGAAGGGGTAGGTAAGGAAGGATGGAGAGAAACCCGGCGTCGGCATTAGCCTGCTTTTAACGAAAGGCAGCAATGGGACCACGGCTTAGCGTCCCATCCGACGGACGGAGTGTTGCGCTTGAAATGTCCTCCACACAATATTCAAGCAGGAATCGGGCAGTCCCTGAAAATTCTCTGCCACCGCCGGGATTTGAACCCGAGCCTACGGGGTGGGAAGTCAACACTCTACCCACCACACCAACCCGATCCACAACAGCGGTCCTCTCGGACTTCTCGGGTCCTTAATGACGTAAGGTAACCGGGTAAGATCCTCTATATCTCCTTCCAACGTTTCGACAAGCAACTCGCCCATCGTCTCCAGGAATTCAGGAATACCATTGGATTCAGGGATTCAAGAATCATTGGATTCCTGAATAATAACTAATTTGATAAAATTTTATAAAAATAATATTAAATATTAATTTAATAAAATACATAATATCTAACTTAATTTAGTATATATAATAGTACCCCTTCAGACGGTCCTTAGAACACAAGAATAAAATTTTCAAGAAAATTCTACTTACTCCACATGAAATTTGAAAGGAAATCATCCGTACCTTTCAGTCTTAGGTCAAATTGTACTCGAAAACAATGAGTTCAATTCGAGCACTATAATTTAATGCATTTACAACACTACAACTAAGCGAGAAGAACTATTCTCTCGCCGACTCGAGGCGAGGCAAGACTTGTCTTGCACGCGACTTCGTTTCTGAAATTTAAAATAAACCTGGATTTCTCGTTTCCATTCTTTCCCGTTTCGATTTTGCCGCACCCGGCGAGGCTGCCCGGGGAGCAGGCGACGCGGCGCCTCCACCAAAAAGAAACACTCCGCCGCTCCAGATATCAAGCCGCGATAATCGTGAATGCGGGCGGTCTCCCCAATTATAACTTCTGGAGGGCATGGTCGCATACGAAAACATTAGCAATTTGCATCGATTTTATCATTAAAGCCTCGAATGAATTCTATTCCTCATGCTAAAGTTCCAAATATTACGCCCTTCAAAATATAAACGGGGCGAATGTTACATCCAAATACCAAACACCACTTAGCAGAGTACTCCATTTTGCGGTAGGGCTCGAAAAATAAAAATTTGATTTATTCAGTTAAACCGGCCATCTATTACATGCGTGTTTGTGGTATTGAACATCTTTCAATGTTAAAGATGTCGTGATATGTATAAACTCTTCTCGGGATACCGCGCGGGTTAGATTATGTAAGAGCGCCGACGTTTCGGGTACCGACTCGCTACCCATTCTCAAGGCTACATTCACAGCTACTCATTCTCAGTATGTATAGATGTTGTTCGCCGGGAAAGTGCTAAATCTTAATATGTCGTGATATTCTAATTTAGCGAAATTAATGAAATTATCGAACCAAATACAAATGTTGTGCAGATACAACACCGTTCTTGGGATACGATCATTTCAAGCTCGCTTATGGCCTAAAGAAAAAGTAATGACATATACATCAGGCGATACAGACTTTTATCGATGTCTATTTTTTATATGCAATAAATGCGATCCGTAGGGTTAAAGGACTGGATTTTCAATCTTTCAAATCCCAACGGGGCGAACTTATCATTCATAAGTATTTCAAACATAATCTGCAGTAATATTCCATTAATCGCTTAGGACCAATACTGAAAATCGGTAAGATATGCAACCAAGAAATTCGATTCCTCAGACCAAATTTGTGTGTCCCACGCCACATAATGCCGGGTATTGTTCATGTTACATCCAAACGCAACCTGCAAGATCTCTATACCTAGAGGTCGATATAAGAGGTCCATCTTCGGTTGGGACCCAATACTATAAATATGATTCATGGACAAATTCTTACAATGCAATACTATTCGGTGGCAGCCAGATATGTGCAATCCTCGTCTACTATTCACGAGTTCGAATCTTACCAGGAAAAATTTTCACCACCCAGGGTATGAGAGTTTGTGGCATTCAACCACCTTCAATTTATTTCGCATTAACTCATCTCTCTCTTTCATCAACCGAATTATTTTAATTATTTAAAGCCTGAATCACACGATCGTCATTTTCGTCGCGAAAGGCGATCGCTCGAGTGATCATTTATCTGAATCACACGGTCCCTACCACCATCGCTTCTCGCATCATTTCCGATATCACAGCCCTATGTCGTGATGTCGTTACCTATGTCGTTCCTGCGATTGTCAAACGTTGCGCTGCAATCGCTCCATAAGGGCGTGGGATCTGATTGGCTGATACGGAATTTCAGTGACGGTTTCAGCGACGAAAAAAGCAACCGGAAGAGTGATGAAAAAAGTGATGGGAATCCTTATTTGTGCGTGACGAACATATCCGAGTGATCACTCGAGCAATCGCTGGAGTTATCACTCGGAAATTACGAAAAAGATGATCGTGTGATTTAGGCTTAAGATAAGAATCTGAGTGAGCGACTCCGTAACGTTTGAGAATAGTATAAGTAATGGTTGAGGTATTACGTAAATGAAAAAAATTGTAATTATACAAGAATTTATTAAAATACTACATAGGTTTCGACGTGGCTCGTCATCACCTGGTACACTTGAATGGAATACTGATTAATAGTCTCCCATTCAAAAGTACCAGATGACGTAACACGTCGACACCTACCTCGACACCTCCAAGGTATTATTCTCAGGATATTCATTCATTTAGGTCGAATTTGTGATGTCGGTTTACAACCTCCTATTTGATTCGTCACGTACTTTATCTACTGAGAGAATTTTAATTATTTCGATGATGATCTTTCTTATAGGTTTTAATCATGGAGTAAAATGGCATCGTAGTAGGTCCTAGGTACCACAGGGTGGGGCAACATAGCTTCTTTTTTTGTAATGCGCGGCATTTGGTCCGTTGGTGTCGTTGCAAAGCGCTTGTGGTCTTATTCGATAGGCAGTGCTATAAAGTAATATCGAAGCACAGCTCAGTCGCCATCATGCGTTGGAATAGTGAGGAGACTGCGTTTGCCGTTGAGGCCTACTTTTTGAGCGGATGTTCTGTGATCGCAACCCAGCAGGAATGTTACAGGAATTTTTCCCCACGGCTAAATGGGTTGGACTTGGGGAACATTTGGTTCCAACAAGACGGTGCAACAGCACACACTGTATGAGCATCGATGGCTGTTTTGAGGGAACAGTTCCCAGAACACCTCATCTCAATCAGGACCGATCCAGTGGCCAGCCTGATCTCCTGATTTGTCCCTTTGTGATTTTTTTATGTGGGGTTTTCCGAAATCCCATGTTTATGCAAACCGTTCAAGGACCCTACAAGATTTAAAGAACAACATCCAGGTAGAAATTGCCAACATAACGCCTGCTATGCTTGAAAAGGTCATAACAAACACCAGAAATCGGTATACTCAATGTATCAAGAATGGAGGATGTCATCTACATGATTTGATCTTCAAGACTATTTAAAACAAAACTTTAGGTATGCACCTACATTGTAAAAACCAAAAAAAAATTTCTGATTCATACAATGCGTTTCATTAAATAAAAAAAAAGTTATGCTGCCCCACCCTGTATAATAAAGTCATGTGGAGTTTGACTTTTCTTCGGTATTCCATTCAAATTTACCATATGATGACGTGCCACGTCAAAACATAGGTCTTACTTTAATAAATTCATGTAGAATTACAAAGCTTGTTACTTTGCATTATGCTAAGTCGATTCCATGAAAACAATTAATTATAAATTATTACGGAGTAAAAAGTTTAAATGGATACACATTTCGTAATACATATCGATCTATATATTTAGAACCAAGCCAAAACAGTACGAGCTGGAGAAGATTCTTTGCCTTACCGCACACATTTGATGTAGCTAGAGGCGTTTCACGCGGATTCAAAGGAAACTATTCACGGAATGGAAGGCTGGAGAGTTCGTGCACGTGCTTAGAAGTTATGCATGCGTCACAGACAACTTCTGTTACCCAAAAATGGCTTCAAAAGAGAAAATATTCTTCATTTTAGGTATTGACGTTCTCGCTTTTTTTTCTCCCACGCTTACTCATTCCCGTAAGGAAAGCATATAGAAACCTAATCCACAAGGCAACTGAGCCAAAAGGGAGCCAGTATTACCTTGAATGTTTACGTGAATCGAAAAAGGGGCGGAGATATGGAGAAACAAGGTCAAAATGAAATTATTTCGGGCGCGGAACTTTCTCTTATCGTTTTTCACAGCAGCGAGCCGTCGCAGGCGGCAAAAGCTATTCGCTAATCCCATCCGACACGAATTAACTCGGGAAACTCATCAACATGCATGGAATTCAACTAGGGAATAACTTGGATAAACCACGCGGAGGAAGGGGCGCCATTCTCCAGTAGGGTAACACGCCGATGGAGGCTCCAGTTTACCTCAGAGATTATCGCATTTGACTGGCGTGAACAAGCACGACGAAGTAACAGCGGTAACAGCTGCCAGAGGATGTGGCTTAGTCAGAAAGTAAGCAAGCGTCTGCGATTCCCAATGCAATATGGTACTGAATATACAACTTAACACTCGTGAACGGAAGGCATCGTGTAGGCACAAGACATGAAATAGACGACAAAGTAATTGGCTATGTTCACACTAAGATTACTGATTGTGTTTTTTGAACAATTTATTTGTTCAAATGAAATGCTTTCAATCAAATGTTACGCCAAAGTTACGTTTTCAAAGGATAGTTTTATATATCCACAAAATAGTACAAACTATACTCTGACAATTTTAATGACTTTAAACCAAAGAAATATTTCACGATGGGTACTCTATTTCACTTAGTGTATAATTATTGATTTGCAGTTAAGATAAGATATTTGACAAAAAATTTATACTTATTAATTATCTGCCGATGAACATTCAAAATCTCTTATTATCTGCTTCTAAAATCGTATGTCTTGCGTTGTCTTCAATGAAACATTGATCATAAATTATGTATATGAGCTACGCAGCTTAAAATGATAATGGATAGGTCTCCAATTAACACTCAGGCTTTCATAAAAATATGAAAAACAATTGTCCATTGCGGGTGACACCCATAAAAGTTATCACCGTGGCTAGTCCCGGTATACTTAAATCATGAAAAACAATGATAATCTTAAAATTGATAACTCATCCTACTGTGGCAAATAAACTGCCTTGACATTATATGTGTATGAAACAGCGCTTCTCACTGCCATTGGTTGCAGGTTTAAATGCCCAGATGATTATTATGGTCACAGTATACAAGCAAAGGGCGATTGACTTAAACCAAATCCGCCTTGCGGATAACTGATTTACCACGCATATAACCCCAGCTCCCGATACAAACCATTAATCCATAAAACATTCCGAAGTAACTTCCGAGGGTTTTCGTGACGGCGTTAATTGCAAAAAATAAGAGCATTTATCATAGATATAAATTTATCTCAGACACATCATTTAACACAAGCAATCGCATTGAATGGAGTTATATACACCGCAGGTAAACATGAAACAACGTAATGTGGAGTTGACTTCGAGATCGTAACCTCTATTCCAAAAAGGAATATAATGTCATACATTATTTATTATTATGCTATATTTTATTGCACATTCTAAAAAGAAATAAAATTCCGTTTTACTCCATGATTGAAACCAATAAGAAAGATCACCGTCGTAATAATTAAAATTCTCACAGTAGATAAAGTACGTGACGAATCTAATAGGAGGTTGCAATAGCGGCATCACAAAAATGACCCAAATGAATGGATTTCCTGGGAGTAATATACCTTGGAGTCTTCTAGTTGGTTTCCACGGTCAAGTTACCAAATTAGGGCCATTGATAAGTCCGATACGTGATTATCAACAAGAGAAAACTAAAGTCACCCCTTGACGTGCATGGAAGATGTACAAGAGTGAAAACATCGTTCGGAGAAAATGCATTAGCAGGCCGTCAGGATTTCACCCGATCGGCACGTTACGTATTTGGTAAATGGGCACACAAAGGAGATTTAATTGCTGCCCCATATTTTTTCAAAAAGGGAAAGATTCCCAGAGGACTTTTTCTAAGGTGAGGCTAATAAAAAATAGTATAAAAAATAGTAATAACTGCAAAGGGCACTTAGCGTTAGGTTTCCAATTCTTTTCAAGTGAATGGCGGCGACCATAGGAAATGTTTGCGTGGAACCTGTAAAAAAAAATGGGAAAATTACCGTGGGATTAGTCTGATTTTGAATCAGCGTGGAATTTTTTGAGCGCGCAGTCGCAGTATTTTATTTCATTAGCTTTCTTGCCATGTTTACTTACTCAAACCGTGAATTATGGGACAAGACGAGCGGGTCAAAAAATAAAACCTGAACCAAAATAATGGAATGGAGAAATAAAAATCCGGAAAAGGCATGAAGACGGCTGAGATACAACTCTACTCAATACTGCTTCGCAAAAAAAGCTATATATATTTTCGCCATCGCACTTGATCCTGGAAAGGATGCTGTGACAAACTGATATGCACCATTTGAAATCACATAAAGATGCGAGTACCACGTTAATTACAGAGGAAATACAATAGAAAAATGCTATTTTACATTCTGAGAGAGAGAGAGATAAATAATATTATTGGACCGAAAATTCCATTTTCTTTTACTAAAGAGAAAAATTACTCAAAGCAACCTTTCCGGGGAAATATTAGGATGCGATCAATGAAAACATTATATTACTTTTCTACTTCTAACTTTATAACAATGCATTTCAAGAGAATGACTTTATTAGGACATAGATATTCATTGATCGTCAACAAAAAATGGGAGCCTGAAGTATAATTCTAGTTGAAGTAATGCCCGCCGAAGTAGAAAAGTCTACCTAAAAGTTGCTATCCAGCGGAACCTCAATGGATTCTCAAGAACATCATGGTACCATCAAATGTTAAAAAATAGAGTCAGAATCGCATGGTAGCTTATCTCCACCGGCTGACACAGAAATTTGGCGATAATGAAACTGTGCTAGGCCACAGTGACTCCGAAATCTAGATCGGTATGATTTACCGATCCACTTAAAACGCTTGCTCCAGATGTTTTAACCAGCGCGACAACGTTCGACAAAGCGATCGATGAAAGGCCCAATCATTGCACCAAAAGATTTAAGATTTGGCACCGTAAGTACGTACCGCGTGCACCATCTGTGCTTGAGTACACATGTTGCTTCGCACCTGAGGGCATTACGTGATTCCGTAACTCACCAAAATTTGGTCACCTAGTAGCATGAGGCAGGAAGCACCCGATGCCTGTACTAGGACCTAGGATCTCCAGAAGAAATTGGGGTTACCTATTCATGACCGGAACAAGGGTGGGGCAGAGGGGGCAAGTACCCCTGGCGGCATATTTCAGGGGGCGGTAAAATTAGAAAAGTTCATTTAAAAAAGTTACTTAATATTTCTAATTAACTTATTTAAAAATAATTATTAATTTTTAAATTATTAAACAGTAACTAGGTAATCCGTGCGACAATATCGCACTTTCACAAATATTTTATTTTTTATATTTCTGTCTGCTTAAATTACGTTTCTTTAGTTTAGTTATAGTTTTAACGGGTTTTTAAACCTTTTTTTAAGTTTAGAATAAAAAATACTTAAAGAGTGAATAATGCAAACAGTGAAATTGAAAATGAGATTGTTTTTTTGTCTTAAGCCGATGATTCAACGTTTAAAATGACACCTCATTTATCAATGTAGGTGCAATATTGACGGAGTATATACGGGATGACAGAAAAAGACCTTTCTGTAATAATATAGGGTATTAATGAAACTTCTATTAAAAATAATATTTTTAAAACTACTTTATAACAATCATACAGAGTGTAATTTCAACTACCCCATCTAAAAAAATAGCTTACGGAGAATTGTTTTTAACAAATAAAATGAGATATATGGAAAAAATGAATATTATTTCGTATAGTCGAAGTCCTTATTTTATTTTACTGTCTACATCTATCTACATCTACATAATACCCCGCGAGCCGCCAAAAAGGCGTGTGGCAGGGGGTATTAGGACACCAGCCGTTTACAACTAAAAAAAATGAAGTGCTCCAACGAGGTTGGGACTAGCGTTTATTAAAGCCCTTTATGGTTCGGGGGAAAAACGAATTCCCATATCTATCCGTTCGGCAAAACATCTCTCTTAATTTATCGCTTCTATCGGACCTGGAAATATAGTGTGGCTCTAATATTATGTTCTCTTTGTCGCTCTTAAAGATATCCATTCTCAATTGTTCAAGCAATCTAAGCCTAGCGCGCAGCCTCCGAGTCTCCAACGGCTCCCAGCCTAATTCGCTTAACATCTGGGTAACACTGTCTGTACGCCCGTAGCAGTTTTTGACGAAACGCGCAGCCTTCCTTAGTATTTTATTCAGTTCATGGATTAAGTCTTTCTGCACCGGATCCCATACGCTCGCTGCGTATTCAAGGTGCGGTCGGACGAGAGCGAAATAGCACCTTTCTTTTACTTTCTCATCCGAAAATCTTCTCACAATACGCTTGACGAATCCTAATTTCTTCAGGGCTATGCCACAAATATTCTTTATATGTGTTCCCCACGTGAGGTTTGAGGTTATCGTAACTCCCAGGTACTTCACTTCGTCTGGTGCCTTTATGTTAATACCATCGGGGGAAGGGGAATCAGAGGTAACGGTTGCTTACTGATCTTTGCCCCCATAAAAATCCACATTGATTGTCCTGATTTGTTTCATCCATTGATTTCAGAGTGCCTTGCCGACCCACTCGTACACATTCCTTACTCCATACGCCTATCCCTAGACTATCCCTCGTTAACCGCTCACCACAACACTGCCTTTGCTCCCTGCTCAATTCATTACCAGACAATAATGATCCGTTTTTTCTGCTCTTAAGGTCAATTGTCACACTCGCCATGTCCCATTCCTCGGCTAATAAATAAACCTCCCTCTATACCTCCCTATCCTCGTGTTTTCTACTTGTTTCTTTACTATCTTATGCCTGTACTCTTTGTTCAGATTTTTTATGTTAAAATTTCATGTTTGTTACTTCGTCACTATAAATTGGCATAAATGCTGTATGTGAGCAACTCCTTAAATAAATAAATAAATGTTCCGGCACTGGGGATATGGGGCTCACAAGCAATACAACCGATCATTCGTACAAGAAGAACTATACATGAATATTCTTATACATTTTTCTACTCCCTGTTCATAGCACACTCAGCATATCATATGAGAGAGGCAAAAAACGTTGTAATTCATTCCAGTAGAAATTTAAGTACACCTTTCTAGAAGGTTATTTCAAGAACTTGGAGAATTAAACGCGAAAAAAAGAGGGCATATTCATTTGATAAAGGCTTCTTATGAAGCCGTTGTTTTATCAAAACAGTTATACTCAGTTCCCCGAGTCAAATGGAAGAAAAAATGTTAGAGGAAAAACGAGTACTTACTTAAAATAAAAAATGCTGTGAGTCGTCCTTTTAGGCAACAGATCTCTGAAGAAATGAATATGTATTCCTTCACTTGTTAATTATTATCGTGTAAATTAATTTTATATTTTCTGTCGCATTTGATGAACCTACTCCAATGACAGCAAAAGAACTTATTGAGCCATATGTCATGCATTACATGTTTATGATTCGTTGTAGTCATGTTTTTAATAAATAAAAATGGTTAGATAAGAAAAAATAGAACTAAATATCATTTTATATATTCGAAGCTGTTCCCACCAGAGAGATATCGGCTGCAAGGAATTTTTTCTGTTTCCCAGGCTTAAGAAATTTCCAATAGATTCCATGCTTTAGGACTCTCACCAATAATTGCATAGTTTTTCAGCTAGAAAATCTAGGGCGTGAACATAGTTCTGTACCTCGCGTTGTCGTTACCACATGATATGCTATTGTTATCCACCATTCTCCATTATCGGGGTAAAATCTAAAATATCAGGATGAAGATCTTAAGAAGCAGACGAGGATTGAAGAACAAAGATGTGACGTTTGTAGTAGTGCAAGCCTTTAAAAATGGCGTTGAGCACAGAAAAAATAATATTAGTTATCAATACTCGGAAGAATTGTGAATAATATTTTATTTGACAGAAATTCACCTATTCAGAATATTTTGCTGTTGTTTAATTTATTTGGCTCTTGTTCCTTATGTTGACGTCATCTAAGGTATGAGGTTTGTAATCTCGAACTCCTTTTTATGTTATATATTCATACTTGCCACCTCTGTCGTTAAATAATCCGACACTAATGCAAACAGAAAATCCCAAGCAACAGCTCGCCATCGATTTATTGCTCCGTTTCATCGATTTTTACGCTATTTTGGCATTTCTCGGAATATTGAGTTACTTAATTCTCTACGGAAGTGAGGCATGGAAAATGACAGCGGCGGAGAAATCAAAGATGTGAGAAATAACAAATACTTAAAATAATAAATGCTGTCAGTCGTCCTTTTAGGCAACTGATCTCCGGAGAAATGAATTACATATTCCTTTACTTGTTAATTATTATAGTGTAAATTAATTTTTGATTTTCTATCGGCCTTCGAAATGTGGTGCTACAGAAGAAGGCTGAGGATAAAATGGATCGACTGAGTTCGTAACGAGGAACTCCTAAGAAGAGAATGAGAGGAGAGAATCCTCATGAAAACCCTGACAAGAAGACAAAACATCCTTATAGGCCGTATCTTAAAGTATGATGGCTTGATGAAGACAGTCGCCGAGGGAGAAGTAGATGGCAAGAACCGAAATGGAAGACCTCGAATAAAACATATGGAACAGGGGAAGAATGATATGAAAAAGAAGTAATACGTAGGTGTGAAAAGATTATCTGATCGGAGAATTCAGTGGAGAGCTGCGTCAAACCAGTTTTTAGATTGTTGACCAGTGTTGATATCTGGTTAAATTTCATTGCGCCTACAGATTCTCTTATTTTCCGCATTGCACTACGCAGCGCTCGAAAGCGACTCGCTACGCTGCTTGAGAGATTGACACCGGAGGCTTTAGGGTCGCGGGTGAGAAAATGAGACAGCAACGAGTAAGGACGTGGTTCGCGGCAGAACGTCGCTCGGAGCTAACTCAGATGAGAAATGAGACGAGCAGATTGAAAAGGAGATGGGAGACCGCAGGAGCAAATATATAGTGAGGGCGGAGGTATTGAGGAGGCCTAAGAAGAAAACCAGTCGAAACTGTCATGCTAGATGTATACCTATTGGTAAATAAACGAAAAGTTATTATTTTCATTCATTTTTCACTTAATGAAAACTTTTTATCTGCAAATATGTCATAATTCTACAGTAATTAACTTGAAATAAACAACTTTTTTTTTATCATAAAAATTTTCATCAAATCTGAAACAATTCTCTGGATCTTCCCATACCATCTGCTTGAATGCAAACACACCAGTGACTTATATCCTATCCGCTAACGTATTAATTTTTGTGTATATTACCTCGTATATTTTATTTTATGAAAATTTACCGCTTTCAAACTTTAAAGGGGAATAAAAAATACATTTCCATCTAATAAAATATCATTCACTAGGTTTATGCCGAAATACTTCTTACCTTTGGTTATTTCATACTGTTCCGGAATGCACAAAATTTAACTTTCAATATTGCTCACCAGATTAAGCAAGACACGACTCTCGATACAGTTACCTGTGATCAATCACACAATTTTGCTGAGAGTCTACTTAATTGCATTCACACCTATGATTTTATACTATCAACTAATCTATTCATTTTTGTGTATATTACCTTGAGTATTTTATTCTAGGAAATATTACCTGTTTTGAACTTTTACGGTAGGTAAATCGAACCCATTTCCATCGAACAAAATATAATTGACTGGGGTAATGTTACAATTCTTCCTAGTACTAATTATTCAAACTGTTCCAGAAAACGTAATATTTATTTTTATTTTATACGCATAACATTTTTTTTGAGAATGAACTTTTATGCATACAAAAGAAAGATAAAATATTGTATTTTCTGGAACAGTGTGAGTAACCAGTACCAGGAACAATTGTAGTATTAAACTAATGAATGATCTTTTATTCGATAGAAATTCACCTCTTCAGGATTTTTTGCGGGTGCTCAATATATTTTGCTCTTGTTCCTTGTATTGATTTCATCTAAGCAATCCTTGTTTGTAAGTTCACCCTACTTTGCCAACTCTTCCCTTTCCCCACCCAAACAAGGATTACTCACTCACCTCTCGTGGCCTTCGACTCTAATCTTCCTCATTAAAGGGTATTTTAGGAATAGACTTAGATTTAGTTACACCTTGAAATACCACTGTCGAATTCGTGGTCGGAAATAATATCATTGTAGAATGCATGACGAGAAATTAATTTTTTTCCGGCACTGTCATCGTCGAGTACGATTGTCCTAATATTCCGAGATTTTAATAGAAATAGAAATATTTAGTCAATTATGATCTGGTATCCAGAACAGGAGATTAAAAACCTTATCTGTATCACTTCTTGTGGGATTTAGCTCCGCAATTGATTCGGATAGTTAGGGTAGAGCTTTCCGCATAATAGGCGTGTGAAATTTTTGTGCGAAGTTCGAAGAAACACACATTCAGGGCCAGACGGTAGCTTCTTTCTCTTAGGTCATCTGCAATCCCATGATTTTTGTCATTCGGTATTAAAATGCTTAACCTGAGATTTGGACACGGACCCTTAGATTAGTACCCAAGCGCTCGTTCACCCCTTTAAACCAGCGCCCCTTTCAACATCAAACTGCTTAACGGAATCAATACTGATCTATTTATTTACTTCTCGAGTGCTTACTTATCAGTACCAGTTGCGCAGCGAGGGGGGTTTTGGGGGTTAAACCCCCCCCCCCCCCCCAGAGCTCAGAGAATTATTAAAATTTGATCCATTTTGCATAATTGGATTGATATTATTAACATAATAGTGTAAGGATTAATTAAATATCCCTCAGAATGCCGTAAAACTCACCATTTTGAACCGTTTATCTTGAAATTCCGCAATTTATTGATCTCGCACCTACCGCTTATCCTGGTGGTTACTCCATACCACCACACACCGCGGTGTTAGTTGCACCTAAACCCCCCAGCCTTAATTCCTGGCTGCGCCCCTGATCAGTGCCACAATAGATATCTTGTTCCTTGTATTGACTTCATCTAAGCAATCCTTGTTAGTAAGTTCACCCTACTTTGCCAACTCTTCCCTTTCCCCACCCAAACAAGGATTACTCACTCACCTCTCGTGGCCTTCGACTCTAATCTTCCTCATTAAAGGGTATTTTAGGAATAGACTTTGATTTAGTTACACCTTGAAATATTCGGTGGTCAAACAATGACCATTTCTGAATAGCCACGATTTAAAAACGACGATAAAACTATCAAAGATCAAGTTAATGGTTTCTGGCGATACTATATGGAATTTACTAATTTTGAATGAAAAATTAAACATTTTTTCCACAGAATATTTTTATTAGCACACTATTATCCTTAGGCGAGGACTCCTTGCCTGAAGATGGCCGAGCTTCGAAACCATGATAGTGTACTGATAAAAGTAATCTGTGTAAAAAAAAGTTTAATTTTTCATTCAAAATCAAAGATCAACATATAATTATACCAAAGGCCTCAGCTTCGTTAAAATTTATGATTCATTTGAGAATTAAATTTTGTACCAGATTTTCTCCAAAACTTTTTCCTTGAAGTATGCCACCGGTTTCCGCCGAAAAGCGTTCAAAATGCCTTCCTATCATATCGGCATATTACGGCAACAATATACGACCTTCGTTTCAGAATCCAATTCCCCGAGTTGCATCATTGATGAGCAGTCCAAAGATTTACATCGCCCATCAAAGTTCATTGGTAAACATTGCCCGTCGAATACGTCTTTGGAAATAATGAGTTGTACGAATGAACTGCTTCATTCACGATCCTGATTTATGTCATCATTAGGTAACCTGACTAGTTATTTCCCGAATGAAAATGAAATTCACATAACCGAGACCCTGTTTTGCGCGTCCCAGTTGCAGGCTGAGGGGAAATATGAAGGCTATATTTTCAACCCCAGATCAAGCGACGAGTTGGCACATTCAGCTGTCGGACGTCGGTCAATGCAGCACCTGAATGCGCTTTTCCCACGTGCGAGATATAGCCTAGGCCGGGAGCGCAACGGTTTTACACTTCTTTAAAATTTTACCCAAAGCCTCAAGGTACCACGAGGATGCATGATCTCGAAGCACTGACGTCATACGAACTGAGAAAAGAACTTCGATAAATTCGTCCATCGATGTGATAAATACATAGATGTTATGGATTTTCAAAGTGAAAATGACAAAAATCAGCATGTATATTACACCTGATTCATTTTGTTCATGCGTGTCGTAATTATGTGAACCATGAGAGTTTGAAAACAATTAACGCTCGTATATAAACCATTTCAGCGTGTTCATTTGTCTGAACTTTGAAAATCTTATTATTAACCTGAAATAATTTTAACTAATAAAAAGAAAAAATTCTAATATAGTCAAACAGATGTATGGCCCTGACATTGTATTCCCTGCGGCACATATGGTAAAATTTCATGGCTTTATAACGCCTGCTGCCCTTATAATGCCAAGATATATAATAATATACAATAATATTATTTAATATTATTTAAATCAATACATGATTATATAAATACCCCTTTACCATTTGGAGAAAAAATCGTTATTGCTCATCTACACAATTGGAAACCAATGCATTCCGATTATTATTAAAATTTCATATTTGAGTCCCTGCTTTTCGAGGAATTTCCCATAAAATCATAATGGGAATAAATAAATAAATAATATTTGATTCATAATAAATTGATGCAATTATTTTTTAACATTACTTTTGAGTTTTTCTCATGTTTAATATGATGTTAACTTTGAAATGGGTTAACAATACCCGCGTATAAAATGTTATTCTTCGAATTATCATTTTTATTGTAATAGAGTAATCATGGAAATTTCCTGGAATCAATAGTCTCGAATGCATCGGAAGTTTTGCATTTCCAATTCCAAACGCGACTACTCCATAACTAAGGGGATAGGGACATGCGGGGGGAGAACTCGGTCGTTCTTCAGTCTGACCTCTTCGATCCTAGCCCTTCCACGTGTTTCCTGCATGGGCTGCGAACGAAATGCACGGGAACGAGGCCGTGCGAATTTCGGCCTTCTTTTTTTTTATAAGGATTTTTCGCGCCTCTCGCTTCTCTTTTGTTCTCATTCCTTTCGCGATCCAGGAGGTGTGTTTCGAGTGGCATGGTGGATTCAATTTTGGAGGTATACGGTGAGGCGATTCAAGAGTAGTCCTTTAGTATTCCAGCTACCGACGAAAATTTTATCCTGCTCATTCCCCGAAGTGTGAGACATTTTTTCCATTAATTCTTACACACAATCCTGAATTTTGACTGACATGGAGGATATATTCCAACATTTTAAACGTCATTTCGACAATCAGACACCCGAAGTTTTAGAGCATTTAGCGATTATAACAGGTTTACTGAAAATGAGGAAGTTGAATTCTATTAATAGAAACGTTGAAGGTTTGTCTGACATGATTTCCAAATGGAAACCCGTACGGCTTGGAAATTTAAGTCCAGCTACGAAAATTTTATCCAGTGTATGATCTCCCTACCGCCTTTTTGATACCATTAATTCGAACACATTATCTGGTATTAGAGACACATGGTCTGGTATGATGAATTCTACAACCCATTTCTGCAGTGAGTTAACGAAGTGGAAAGCGATCATAAAAGGTTTAATGAAAATGATCAAATTTATATTCCATTATTAGTAGAGTTAAACGTTTTTCTGACGTGGTAAGAAAATGGAATTCTTAAAAAATAAATTGATTACCACGTGCTTTTTCCAATTAAAACTTTACCATACCCAAACCTGGGGCCGTATTCTGTATTTCGTCGGTGCCGCACCGGTCGGTTTCCCTTTCAAGCCCACCGACTGGACATCAAACCGTACCGACAACGGATTCCGCACCGACGACGACACTTTCAGCGATTCTGTAAGGTCGTCGGTTTCAAACCAGTCGGTACGGTTCCCTCTCCTTCCCAAACAGGGAAAATCCGAATATATCCGAAGTTTCACGTGTCTCCACCAATGAAAGAAGGGTAAAAACAAGAGAAGACTCATTGGCACAGTTTGTTGTCGTCATTCTCAATCTTTTTATTTGCGGAAATTACGACTTATTGCTAGATTAAGATAAACGATATTGGATAAGTTGTTAACAATGCTTATATAATGTGTGGTAGTAATGCTGTACCTACAGAATCGAAGGAAACAATATTACAACATCACAATAAAGTTTGTATGTGATGAAGATTGTTGTTGCTGGAATGAATTATTGAAACTATCCTTGAGATCGTAGTTTCTTTTTTTAAATATTGGTTCCGTATAATGCTATTTATTCATGATTTGGTAATATAGTTGTCATTAAGTAAGTTCCGTATAAATGTTATCAACGGAAGGTTACCCGTAGCAGACGAAAATAGCATACCATGGAACGTGAACGTAGGATTCAAATGCAAATGTAAATGTCATATTAGAGGAACAAGTTAGGAAATTGTTATAAAAATATGGAGCTGGGTGTAATTAAAAGAAGTGTAATGACGAGGAAGTAAATAAATTGTGATTGGGTGAAATACATATGTATAAGTTGCGCATTCCAAGTGAGAGAAAATGATAATATTGCGGTAAACCTCATACTTATTAACAAATATCTTCTTTTATCGTCAAGGGAATCAATGGTTGACGATGAAATGAAATATAGTTGCCCGTTACAAATGAAAGAAACTGATACCGTGGTGGCAAACTTCATACTTAAATAAAAAGATCTTATTTCTATGCCGAGAGAAACGCCAAATTGATGATTGAGTGAAATAACAGTCGCCTATTCAGAGTGATATACAGTGATAACATTGCGGCAAAACTCATATTTAATCAAAAATATCTTTTTTATGTCAAAGGAGCAAATAAATGATGATAGAGAGAAATAAAGCCTATTACAAGCGAGTGAAAGGGGTAACATAAATGAGAGAAAGTCATTATATGTTAGCAAACCTCATTTTTATTAACCATTATCTTATATTTCTGTCAAGGTAATTAATATAGATGATGACACAGTGAATTATAGAGGCGTATTCGAAGGGGCAGAAAAAGATAACATTGCAGAAAACCTCATTATTTACTCGGTGATGAGATAAAAACAAAATAAAACGTACAATGCGCACCCACCCAACGGAGTTCATGAAACCCACTAGTCGGTGGCCGAACCGACACCTTTTTGCTGTCGGTACGGCTACCGACGATCTCCCGTCCTCTCGTCGGTGCCGCACCGACCGGGTTCGTACAGAATCGCACGACTTCTTATCGGGAGTCGGTGTGACGTCGCACCCGACGAATCGGTGCCGCACCGATCGGTTTGGAGTTACAGAATACGGCCCCTGTTCCGTCTGCTAGAATTGGGAGACATATTTAATCATAACATACAGTTGCACTTTCTAAAAGCTATGAATCACGTTAAATATTTGGGGAGTAATAAAATAATTGGGGAGTTTCGTATATAATCATCAATAAATAAATTATTATTGACTTGCCCCGGAAAATTCCTGGAATATAAAGCCTCTCATTCCTTTTAGTTATGGTATAGTCGCGTTTGGAATTGGAAATGCAAAACTTCCATTGCGTTAGAGGCTTCAAGTGTAGGGAATTTTCCAGGGCTGCTCTATAATTACTTATTTATTCATTCGGATAATTATTCGGTATGAAATTCCCCAATTTTTTTGTTATCCGCCAATAATGTGTCATATTAGGCCGATTGAAAAATTCTTCACCGTTTGTGAAGACATTTGAGAAATATCTGAAGGAATAAATGGATGTGTCACAAAAAAATAAGGAATGAGGTGGTCACCTTCAAAAGAATGTGTACATTGACTTTAAGCCATGAGTAGCGGGCAGTAGAGGATATACTCTCCGTCGGCGCGCCGTAACGCATAATAAGATTCAGGCCGCTGGCGAACGGATGAGATAGATCCGAAAAATAATCCGATTAGGGGGAAAACAAGCTTCCTCCTCCGCGGGTATCAGCGAACTAAATGAGATTCCACCAAGAGAGGTACGGAAACATGCTATACCTCTCTCTTATTCTCCTTATAAGTACCTCTGTTGATACCTCGCTTTCATAGACCTGTGAAAATCCGCCTGCATATATGAAAGAGTCTTGTCTGATAAAGAAGACGTTTTCGGATGCAATTTCTTCACGAATCATCTTCATGTGACCAATGGAGTTATATTTTGGGTTGATGTTAAAAAAAATCAAAAATAATACAAACTTGTATCTCATCGTACGCCGGGAAAACACCATTCAAATGAGAAGCCATTAACGTTAGTGAAATGAAAAACTTTGTTGTATTCTACCCATTCATTTTTAGATACGACTAGTTTCGACGCAACAGCGTCATCCTCAGGTACCTAAAGATAAATTGGTGGAATCCAACAAAGTTTTTCATATCATTAACGATAAAATGAACGTTCACTAAGTCGAGCCTGTGATGATAGAGATGAAAGAGAAGCCATTATCTTATTTTCAATTAATTAACTTATTAGGATTCTCAAATAGTAATAAGTAAAAGAAATGGAAGTTTCATGAATTTCCATTTGAAAATTTTTCTTAGAATGTGAATAGAATACGGCTAATTTGGCCAATTATAAGGTGAGTAATATATTTGAAGTCCTTGACTTCGGCGCAAAAGTACCTTTTTATTCATTTACCATTTCACACTACTTTATTTTCTTAATAAAAACTGTTAAGAAACCAATGGAAATTTTTTGCGATGTTTTGAGTAATTATTTTTAGATGGTCAGCTGGAAAAGAATATAAATTATTTCACATTCGGGCAACGAAAATAAAAAATAGCCAACCTCTAAAGATTATATGTATAAGAAAATTTCCAACTTTCCTAGATATTCAGAAAATCGAAGTTGATACTCGACTCTAAGGGTAGAGTTTTTCTAAATTACAAACTTTGATGAGAATAAGAAGCTTTGATACGTTATAAACAAGGAACGAAAAGGTTATGGGTACTTATTACAATTTCCCAGATATCTATTACAAATTGTATAATTAACCTGATCTGTGATGACGTCAGAACATTTCGACTGGATATTTCTTAATGTTGCGCAATCAGATTATTTTTCCCTAATCATTAAAAAAAAACCTACATTTACCCAGTTTATGACATTAACTGGGTTTTTGTTCATGACAGAAAGCCCAATTAAAACACATAGTTTCTCTTCAACCCTTCATTCTCATGCAAATAATCAAACAATATGAAGGGGGTGGAACTTTTTATAGCGAATTGATTGAATGAAGCTTTCTCGCCTATTCAACCGCTTGAAGACTTCATACTGTTGTATTTGTTCAGCATAACATATAATTGCAACAGTGACCTCGATCATAACCGCCTCTTTCAACTGCGACTAAAAATTAGCTTACCTTGTCACTTCGATCCGAACATAAAGTTGGAATGCATTGAGACATTAAAAAAACTGCCTCGCGCTTAATTGCATCATGACATGAATACTGCTTGTGGCATTATCATTTGAAATCACCAGCAACCTTGGAAGTTTGAAAACATCCAGGAAAAACCTAGAGATCAGATGGAAAAATATCGGTGCATTATCCACCAGGGATAAAAATTGAAACTCGAAGCAGAATGGGGGAAAATATTCATACATTAAAAATAAATAATGATACATAGAAATTAGCTTTAAAAAGATCTTTGGATACCTCTCACTACAAAATATATGCTTGAATTACTGATAAAAATAATATATTAGTAAATCAAATTTTACAGAGAATTTCTACAAAGGTCAATTGTTATTCATAAACATGAATTGACAAAGCAATGCTCCTGCATTTCTCCTCATTCCTATCAACCAAAATCGTGTCCCAAGTCTAAACTCACTGCATCAATAACAAGGGTATAAGATACAAGAACGATGGGCTTGCACCAGCATGTAAATGCAAATAATTAATTGAGTTGCATTTAACAACTAGGCTCTAATATTCTGTGGCACTGAGGATTTTTAATGATATAGGGAGTTCATATTTACTTATTTCATTATCATTAAGCCTTCTAGGATCAAATGCATTCCTGCAGTCCGCAGTTTGAAGGATTACATCCGTCGGGAGCATCTCGCCATGCCTCGCTCAATTATTATTCGCCGGCAGAGGAATCAATATTGATTTTGGATAAACCTCCAATATTGCGAGGTGTCATGAACTCGTTACGCTGGGGATTGTGAACGTTCCTCTCTTGCAAAATATTTTCTGATATTTTCGGGTAGCACCTATTAACTACCAAGTAAAATTTATTCACTATCTATCCCGAAGGATTAATATAGAATCCTTCCATTCCTCTTTAAAGACACGAATATGATAACTAATCAACCTTGTTAGGTCATTCCTTCCATCGTGAATATTTAATCGTGATACATATCTCCCTATATCTTGACAATCCACATATCATTCTTGAACGGACGCTGAAAGTTTAGTAGAAATATAAAGTTTTACAAGGTTTCCATATCCAATGAGATCCCATTTGATAGCAGTTGAGAGGAACAACTAGGCATAATTTAAAACTTGGCTAAGAATTAATTCAAAGAACTCAATATACATTAAGCGGCACTATAACAATTTCAATCCAGCCATTATTTCCTAGTGTTAGAGGAAACGATAACTAAGGTGAGTTATTATTCTGACTTAAGCCTACTACAATAAGAATAACTGTTTCGGGAGATGAGAGATGCAGAATTCTACCGTTCATTATTAGGTAGATTTGGTACAAGACATGGAGTAGTTGTAAACTGTACCAGCCCGTATTTTGACAACATTTCGCATAGAAATATAGCATACAGCGTATGGCACACCAGTGAAAACTCACTCCCAGCGAAACACCAAGGAGAATATTACGGAGGATTACGGAGACATGCATACAGAATTATCCTATTCCACTACTCTTCTCTATTTCTATCTACATTATAATTTCCCCAAATCATCGAAAAAGTCGATGACTGAAGATTATATCCGCATCAAATGTCTATAAACTCTTTTAAAACTCTAATTTAAACAATTCACTATACAATAGTGTCAAATGGTCACCACTCACCTATACTGACATATAGAGTGCAAAATCAAAAAAGTAAAAAAATCATGGAGTAGAGTAAAAAAATCAAATTTTGCAATCTTGGTCCTTGGTTTAATGCATACTCCAATTACAACCTAAAACTGGAAAAACTTTTCGCATTTCAAAGGAGGATTGAAAAATAAGGTATATAATAAATCAGTAAATTATCCCTTCGCAAAGAAAGTACTAATAAGAAGTGTTTGAGAGCGTTCTTTGTATATTATCTAGATTTGTATATCTGAAGATTTGCCTGCGCCACAGCAAGCTTAAAATAAATACAAACCACAAGAGGAAACCGGATCGTGGAGTCCAGAGACCGAAACGGTCGCCTTAAAGATGTCCCTCTGCAGTAAATTCCACCTCAGGGAAGAACAAGGACATTCCACGCGCGGTGAAAAATCAATAACCCGAAATCGGTAAAAGTTAACAGCCCTTGCTCACCTGGACGGTCAATACGTAATGATGATAGGATTTTAGAGGACAAGGAATGTTTTCTAGAAGCGGTCTTGACACACTTGAGCAGCCACCTATATGAATAATATTTTTGGATATAACCTTTGAAATCCAGCAAGGATCTCCTTGAATAGCTCGGAAAATGTTAAAGTTCCCGCAGAAAGCCAGAAATTTAAAAGGGTAAGAATCACCAAATAAGGATTTCGACCAAACATAATTCACAATATCAGAATTAATATAGCAATTATAATTTCATAAGAGAAATAAATACCATATTTATTGGGAATATGAGGAATAAAGGAAGAAAACAATCCTACAATAATTTTCAAGGCTAAGTTGTACTCTTCCTTAGACGATGAAACTGATACCTAATATGGGAAAAGAACGTTAGATTCTCAGCATGAAATGAACGCTTTTCATGCGCAATTATACATACACTATCCAGCAAGTACTACATTATGCCAACCTGATTAACTCATCAGTAATGATTTAATTATAAATTACTTTTTACCTTCTATCTTAACATCTGAATGACCACTATGGGACACTCGCAGCTTCAACTAACACCGACAATGCAGTCTCACTTTTGTTCTACAATGCCTACGAATCCACAAAAAAAAACAGAAAAAGTATCGAAAACCATTAACGTAAACAAAAAATCTTTTGTATCGTAAATTGATCGTAACCTTAACATACTGGAATGTTTCCTATTCGCACTTATACGGCACAATCAAGAAGTCAATGAATGAGATTTTGTAAACAATTCTTCCAAGGTGATTTCATCAATAGCCTGATTAAATGTTCTAACTGAGTACTAAATGATGCTATGAGATTAGGAGGATTAAAAAAGATGTACGTAATTACTAAAAAAGGAAGGCTGTTAGAATATTAGAGTGGAGAGCTGCGTAAAAACAAGTACAATTTTGCTGACTGGTCATAATCACCATAAAGCACAAAGAAAGCCTTGCTTGCAATGAAGATCCCTGACTGGGCAGATCTATGGAGGCCCAATTCTGCTCCATTCAAGGCTGATTTCTGTTGCCACTTCGGTCGTATTTTTATCGATTTTTAATGCGATTCACTTTTTCCAATATTTTGAAATAAAATTTTTTCAATTGCAAAGATTAGCATTGAGAGGGTATGAATTTCATAGATCACATAATCATGTATACAAATTTCGGTCAACACCCCAAATTATACCTTATTACTCCGAGAAACCAGGATCAATTTGGCCATCAGCGACAGGAGTGGCGACTTTTGTAAACCCATTTAAATGCGCTGTGGGTGATAACATAGTTAGAGGTGTCTTGAGGATCCTCCTTCGTTATATTCGTGGAATAACCTTTCACAGTAACTCAATAGAATTTCTATGCCTGATTTCCGATGACTAATTTCGATTAACTGATTTCTCATCCATTAGAAGTACTAGATTCGAAAGTGCCAAAGTTCAACAGATTCAGGCCTCAATTGGTGGAAGTTAGGCATATTTAAATAAATAAAAGATCGTAGCACTTTTCCACAAAATCTTTTACTGCGTGCATTGCATTTCGGCTCACTAAGCCATCATCTGGCACAAGACGATGGAGTACTCTGTCTTGTACCAGATGATGGCTCAGTGAGCCGAAACGCGATGTACGCAATAAAAATTTTGTAGAAAAGTGCTACGATCTTTTATTTATTTAAATGTGCCAAATGTACTTGAGTTTCAAGTGAACTCTAAACTTGGGTAGCTCGTTGGGAGCGGCTTAAGTCGCAATTATATAAATAAATAAAAAATTCAGGTCTTAACCTTGAGAAATAAATGCTAGGGTGCATAACATCACTACTGTGGAGGCATGGGAATCGTCCTTGAGCGCAACACCCTTGCCCCAGCCCTCATTCCCGGCAGTCCCTGGCCTCGTTCCCTTTACCTCCTGCGGTACCCTGGGACACATATCCCTACGGAGACGATCGCACTCCATTATCATAGAGAAAAAAATAGACAAAAGCTATCCTCGCTCTAGAGAGAGAGGAACAAGGAACGGAATGATTTCACATTAAAGGCTCGAGGGGGCAGGACATAACTGACAAGGGGCGGTGGGGAGCAGGCCGTGATGATGTTGGGAATAAAAAAGAGCGTTGGAACCTCTCCTCCGAATGAATAGAACGAAGTAAAATAAAGCATCGTCGAGAGAAAATGCATTCGTAACATTTTTTTTCTCCCTAGGCGACGCGACGCTGGGAATCGTGACAATGACTTCAAAAGCAGTGTTACGATGATCCGCATTTGCCTCCAGCTATATTGCTACAGTTACAGGTATTATGCCGTCTATATCTCTCATTTTAAATTCTCGGACAGATAAGAGCCAATAACATTTTTCACCCGCGGTACTAAATAAGTAAAAAGTAAAGAAAACTTTCTAATTCCACATAAATATTTAATGTACGACAGTGCGACGTGGCACCTCACTAACGTACAGAAAGATTATTAGGCAGAGAAATTTCTCTCAATAGAGTAGTTTCCTTCAGCAAAAAAGGAAAGGCATTGATTGCGATACGTTGCCCACCATTAGTGTATTCATAATATACAAATTATTTGGCATTAGAAATCCCACTTTAGACGAATGTTAATGGTCAATTTTAACCTCATTTGAAAAGTCCAGATTGGCGCCCATGCGAAGCCACTCCACGTGACGTCACAGGGACCTAGTTTCTATATGAGTAGATAGGAGTTTTACATCGTCTGAGATTACCAATGCATGCATAAGGTACAAAGCTCAGGGAAACATCTCTATAACAATTACCTACTAAAATATCCTATGGTCGGAAAGTTTCCTTCGTTTGATTGGGTATTAATAATCCTTATTTAACCCAAGCGCTACCTGCTGGCTGGGTACTCTGCTACCTGCTAGCGGACTGCATCGTAACGGCGCTCATAGCTACACACCAAGGTGGGCTAACACAGCGGCAGCCAGAACCAGAATGACGTTACACGGGCTTTTCCCTGCATTCATACTTGGCTGTCGCGTTTTCGCACACTTGAAAATGTTCACTTTTCATTTAATCGCGTAAAATAGATATCGTCATTTAAAAATCTAATAATAATCTCTTGATTTAGGCAATAAAAAAATAATAGGAAACCACCCTATTTCAATCACCGACGGCTCATTCCGCGGTGAGGTATTTCGATCAAAATCGAAAAGAGGAAACGAAATCGATTCATGATCTTTGATTTTCGATCCAAACTCGATTTTTTAACTTCGATCTTGAGCATTTCGTTTGATCTCTAAACTTTCAATGATGTATTATGAGTAGATTTCCTGGGATTTTTTAAACACTTAAATGGTTTTTTGAGTTTTTTTTTCGAATGAATAATAAAAATGTATTTTTCAAAAAAGAAAAATCGATTTTTTCGATTAATCGATCTTTTGGTTCAAATTTCGATTTTTGTTGACAACCCTAGCTTTTCATTCCGCTTAAAAATCGGTTACTCAAAAAATCGATTTTGACCGACATTTTCCCATTGCAGTTTCGGTGCGTAAGGTGTACCCTCATACTAAAAGGAGGAGTGCTATGAACTTAACGCAACTCTGATTTGATTTATTTCGACGTTAACCCCTTTAAAAACATGTTTTTTTTCCCTCTTATTTTTCCTTAGCTATTAGTTCTGAATATCCTACTTTAAATTGAAACAATTGTATATCATGTGTAAGCCACAAGCTTTAAAACTTGCATTTTCTAGATGTCTACCGTTAAATTTTACAATAGGGCTTAATAATTCAAGTAAGCCTATAATAATATTCTTGCTAGTCATAGCCAGAGCGACGGTCATACGGAATATCTCATATTCCCATGAGATTCCCACGTCTAACCTTGAATCTACCCGTGATGATTAGAGGCTGTAATCCGTCAACTGCAGCCTAGCAGTTAGCCTGGATTTGGATACTGGATTCCCTGCTGGCGGTTCGGTTATCTTTGCGAACCACGGCAAAAGGTTTCGCAGCCACGTGATCGAAGAGGAAGGGAGGAAGGGTTCTCTTCGCAAAAGGACGGATGTTCGCCTGGGAACGCTTCATCGAAAATCGCGATCTCTTTGCATTTGCAAAGTTTCCCTCAGCGAACTAGGATATCCTTATCCCCTGGTTATTGTACCCATTCGGTAGCGGGGACTGAAAACTTCGGAAAGGATTCCCTTAGGTGCCTTTTACCGTTTGAGTTCAATTTTCGCAAGCATGCCTTTGACTTCAGGATACTTCCAGCCAATGTTCCAACCAGTGCACAATAGTTTCATTATTTTTTTAGGGAGTTAGACCGCTCTATGCTTGATCATGGCTCGAGAACGAGCTATTTAAAGCCGAAACGAATGTTTGGATCGAATTTTGTAGAATTATGCATCAATACATTAAAACACTACAGAATTTTCATCGGGTAAGAATACATTAGATGCATTTATATAACTATTACGGAAACCATAAAACTTATCACTGTTGGAAAATTGAGTTATCAAGAGACGTAGTCAAGGAAAAAAAGTTTTTTGGTCCAAATATCTTTATTCTTGATTGGGTGTCATAATAATTCGATTTTACAATAAGGATAAGTTCTAGGTTTTCCGTAACGACTATATAAAAATCAAATTTATAACTTTAACCAATGTATTCTCACCTGGTAAAAAATCTTTAGTGCAGAAATATCTAATTGCTCTAAATATTATATGTAAGCATTTTAAATTTTAAAAATCATTTTCCGGCAATATTTTTGTTTCCTCAAGACACGTTTTTCTGGGCCAACGATTGCAAACTTTTCTGGCAGTGAAATTTACGAGGAAAAATCAGCTGTTTTTTGTTACAAATCTAAGATTTTTCGTGGGATTTAAGCAGGATGTACAGGGAAAAATATTTTTATGCTTTCCCGGCGAATAATGTGGTTAAACTTTTCTCGGGATTTCGGGATTTTCTCGGGAAACGTTGGCCGTTATAACAACATTAACCCGGTGGGAATCCCGAGAAAAGTTTACCCACAGGATGTACAGTGATTTCTTGCTTTGAGTCCAAAACCACGGAATCAGGTAGAAGGTTCACTTATGCCTCTTTTTTCATTTCCATCGGATGAATTTGTGACGTTCCTCAAAGGCAGCCTAATCCTAGAGCCATTTGTGGAGTGAACTCTTTGAAAGCCTAAGAAAGTATTCACTCGGGTATCCAGCATTATTGCAGAGCAAGTGGGCCTTAGACTCTTGATAGACCACCACGTAACAATTGAATACCACCACAAAGTTTACCCTTTTTTCAACTATTTATGATCCAAATATATTCAATTCTGATTACGTCTCTTGATAAATCAATTACCAAATGATAATAATTTCCAAGGTCTCCGTAATTACTGTCTTCAATTCACAACTTTAACCATGGGCAGAAAGTGATTTAATGTGGACTCGACCAATATCCTATGGGCGAGGAATTTCAACGTGAGATTTTCACAGCTGACTTCGCAAAACCAAAAATGATTTTTTAAAAATATAATCACGTTTGTCACCAACGTTAAAAGTGTAACTTTTAAACATTTAATTCATATATCGATCACAGACTGGCTTTCAATATACCAAAGATTATGTGGTCTTCCTCTCAGTTTATTTATTAAGAGAGGCATTTAGAAATGAATTCTCTTTTCTAAGAATCCTCTCTGTATTTGCAAGATTGATTTTTCTTCGCTCCGGCAAAAGGAGTTTGACCATGACAGGCTATTTTCACTAGGTCAGATATCTCGATATTTTTGGTAGTGAATATTCACCTTGGTAAACCAGGAGTAATTCTGATTTATTTATCAAGGTATTTATTCACATTTTTCACTCAATCTAACACACAGTCTAGAGGTATAGATTATTGCGATGAGAAAAATACAATGACACAAAGAAAATGCGTATGTGGCACGTAAAACTTCAAAAATGCATACGCATACCACAAAATACAATTCATGTTCACTCTTTAGTAACATATGATTTTTATATGATGGAATTTTGAGAAGTTATGTCATTGTTTGCTCAGATTAATAGTCTAATTAAATTAAGGCATTATTCCAAGTTCTATTGTAAAATCGGTAAAATCACTCGGGATTCCCATGTTATCCGTTGACCATTGTTTGATGCGCTATTTATATTTCATTTCCCAGTCGCTCCAATATAGAACTACGTCATATATATTTCAACCTTGAATTCATGGCCGATTAAATCGCTAAGAAAAGTTTAAATTCATTTAGCAAAATATCATTTCTAAAATGGTAAGCTAGGGAAAATATATATACTTTTAATGCTCGAAATTCTTAGATAAAATAGTAAAATAGCCATGCTTATGGAATGAATTAATGCATACAGCTAGAAAAATCGTCAAGTAAATCATGACTAACCGCATTGATGTTATTGATGCAAACATATGGTATTGCTTGCACAAAATTAGGGAAGAGCGCTGTCATACCGACACTTTTTAATAATTAATAAAAATTAAAATAATTACGACCTAAATAACCATTTCCATGTTTATATTGCGGGTAAAATTCATGGTATCCCGTTATCACATTTGCTCCATATGTATGCAAACATATACATCAATAAGCAAGAAGTTTCCTTCTTTGCAGTTTCTGCATTACAACTGTTGTACGAATGTGTTCGTTGGTGGAGGAATATTATTGACTCACAAAAGATTTCGGGAAACCATCCAGGTAATTCCAGGAAATCATCTCATTTTTTGCACCATAATTTCCTGCCTCATATCACATAAATCAACAGGGGAAATTTTTTGTGTTGAGCCTTGTAATCTTTTATCTGATAAGTCATAGATGCTTCATTCAAGAAAACCGATAATCAAATCTCATGATGAGTGAGGAAATATGGATGGATAAGGACGACTTGCGTTTATTAAAATAAATCAGAATGAAATAAGTTAATTTTTATTTATTTATTTATATTGCTGCAAATGAACACATACAGCAATATTGTCATACAATTGTATTTGTATAGGGATTCTTGTTTAAAATGGAATTAAATGATAATGAACTCAAACAATTTATAAGATAGCATGCTATTGCTATTCCACTAAATTGGCAACTTTATTTGTATAATTTTTCTCGAGAGTATAAACATTAGGCTTACATGCGAACCATATAAATCCAGGATTACAAGTGCTTCTTCTTTTCTCTCTTCACTACAATTTCGTAAAATAAAGGGCCGAGTGGATACCGAAATGTTGCTGTATTTAATCTCTGGGACTTGTTTCTCTCTGGACATACAAAGGGATTAACTTGGTTTACTATCCGTAATCCCACATAGCTCCGTTTGCCAAATGTCATTGTATTGATTTAAGCAGGCGATGTAACTCTTTTTAGCTCACACGGACGTATGTGCCGGACGGTGTGGCATCCAAAAATGAATTACAAAAAGTTGCAGGCTTAAAAGGTTTCGTAAAAAATGAACAGAATGAAATAATGAAATACAGTGCTCAACTATGGAAAAGCTATTTAGAACAGTACTTCATTTGCGTTAATGACGCATAATTTTTGTATTTAAATGTAAAATCAGCTGTATTGATCGAGTAAGTGTAGTAGGAAACCCATTCGATTTAGAAATTGACTGGTAAGGCAATATTAAATGCATCCTATTCCATAGAAAATGCAATGCCATCCTTCTTACAACAGCATAAAATATATTAGAAACAGCAAACAAATTTTATCGATTAATACAGCTTAGGAACTGGTCACCATAGCTTAAAAGTGAGAGACCTTTTCACTATGGATAATTGAAGAATAAACTATGTTAGGTTCCCTAATATGTATATTTTAAAAAGCACGACCAGTTATCATATGAAACCCGGGTCGTGCGTTTTAAAAAAATATTAGTGAACCTAACAAAGTTTGTTCCTTATTTTTAGAAAATAGACTCGTTAATTCCCAATATCTTCTATTGCGCACCGCCGTAAGATTTCACGAGGATCGAACGGCGTACGTTGCACTTATTGTACTTTCACCAAAACTTCCAAATATATTTTTGCAATGCATTTATTTTTCTAGCGGGTATAAATTTATCGCGACTTTCGGAAAAAATGAGAAGGAAACAACAGAGACTTTCGAGACGTGGTGTTTGCGGCGAGGACAGGAGATCAGATTGACGGATAGGGCGATAAACAAGAGGTTTTCATAATGATTAAGAGAAGAAAGAGAGTTCTGTGGCCCCATTCGTAAGAAAGGGATCAGCTGGACGTAAGGCACTGTGATTACGAGAGATATACGATGGAGGGGAAATGGAAGGAAAAGTTTTTCGGGGAAGGTCAAGAGTTAAGTTCTTTGGGAAGACGGAGAAGGACACAAGGAAAGGGAAGCACAGGAGGACTGTGGAAACTAGCTTTGGGAAAGAGAGAAATGTAAGGATGCAGTATACCAATATTAAAATTTTTAATACTATGAATTGAGTTTTTTTTCTTGACCTCTAGGTTTAATGTTGATAATCAAACTTAACAATAAAGAAGAACGCACAGATAAGCTATTGCAACAGATACAGGTTAGTAACGTGTTAATTACGACAAAAGAGAACATTCCCATTCTACCAATTTCTCGTTATATTTAAATTAAGAAAACGCAAGACCATTTATGATATGAAACCCGGGTCGAGCGTTTTAAGTTGCGAAAAGTGTTGTAAGAGTTTAAGTGCAAGAGTTGTCGGGCGTTGAAAATCCGAGACTAGCTTAACGCTTTTTAGCGATGACGAAGGCATTTTTCTAATCAAATCGCTTCGGATTGACAAACAGAAAAATGCGGATTTCTTTATTTTTCAAGCTCTTCCACAGTGGAACACAAAAAATTGGTGAACGGGCCCATTTTTCAGGCGCAAATTGACCCAAACATTCTCTCCCTCGATAGCCACGCCACCTTCCAGAAACTAGGAAAAACACAAACATCCCTCGAATTTCCTGGTGGACGAAGCCGAAAGGTCTGCGGATGGATTCAATCAATAGAATGAGAGTTTTCCACACAAAACCCAGCGTAAGGGGTTGGCTCATCAATACTGCAAGGCATTAGCATGGCACATAAACTCGGATTAAGCCATTAGGACTGGAGGGTCGGCGACGATGCATGGAAGCCCGGCCCGGCTGTGCCCCCCAACCCAGAAAGGTCGTTATCCCCGGATTTATGATCTGCCGATCGTGTCACGACCAAAGTCCACCCCCACCCCATCCCTTGATACCCTTTTGAATTATTCCCACCCTCACACTCTCCCGCCAAAACAATCTCGATGACTTCAAGAATCACAAGGGAGAGAATAATTCGTTCTTTTTGGTCCGCCCAATCGACAGACATTGTTTTTTCATGTTTTAAATTGTTTACTTTTCATTTAATGACACTTTGCAAATTGGTCAATATCAAGGTGGCAAGAATTAGTAGCTATGATATAAAGCCTATACTATAATTACATTATTATGTAAACAAAAAAATTAAACACTCCCACCAAACAATCTCGACTTCAAGAATCATAAGGGAGAGACTAATTCGTTCTGTTTGGTCTATCCAAACGACAGAAATTGATTTTATATTTTTATTTATCTATTTAATGGCACATTTCAAATAGGCGAATGGCCAGGTGGCAAGAAATTAGCAGCTAAAATGTAAATTCGTTACTATGTTTACCTACATTATTAGGGAAACAAAAAAATCATAAGGAAGTGACTAATTCGTACTGTTTTTTGTAAATCCAATCGACAGAAATTATTTTACTTATTTAATGACACATTGTAAATAGGGCAATTGCCAGGTGGAAAGTAATTAGCAGCTAAAATGTTAAGCCTGTATTATATATATAATATTAAGAAAAAAAAAACGCAATATGAACAAGTACACCCAGCGAAAAGCGCAAATCCAAAAAAATAATAGTTTAAAATAAGAAGAAAATCACAATATAGATAAAAAAGGAAGACCTAAGTCTCACAACAAAAGAAGTCAATCAAAAATGAGAGACTATCCTTATACTTCAATTTGCGACAACATTCAGTCTTTTGCTCTCCTTCTTAATTTCTACTTGCGGTTTTTGGGTAAAGATTAAAGAGTTCATTTGGCAGCGAGTTCCATTCCAAAACACCCCAAAAAATAAATGAAAAATTATTTGTATTTTTTGTGCTTCTTTTTGTTTTTTTTTGTTTTGTTTTGTGGCGGTGATCGTTTTTGCCCATTAAGTGGGCGCTTTCCAAATATCAACACCAATGGCCTATCCTCCAAGATTTTTCAATAGGCATGTGGTTGGTGCTGCTACGACAGCCGTTAATAAAAAAAAGAAAAAAGGCCAAACATAACGGTTTAATGGGTAATTAAGTGAACTTTTTCCATGACGGAAATACTCATGTAAAAGTTGGGAATTTCACTTTATAAATTTTCATTACAACAAGACACAGGTTTCAATACTTAGTATTAAAGTTCAGTTGTATTTATTTCCACCAAAAATAAAGGAGATGCGCGCACTGATTAACTAGCACTTATCAAAGTCCTTTGTTTCTCGAGAATAAACGAATTTCTATAAAGATCCGTCCGGCAAAAAATCTATCCTAATTTATCGTTTTTGTTGGACCTATAAATGCAGTGAGATTGTAAGATGATGTTATACGTCCCGCTCTGAAAGCATATTCTTAATTGCTCAAACAATCTAGGACCCGCACCGTCTTATTGCCACAGCCAATTGAATCGCTAACTGCAGAAAGGCATCATTTTCAAGTAGGATGATTTACCTTTTTTAAATTTAATTTGCTGCTAGGTGCAATACTATACGTTTCCTACTAAAATGAAATATGTCATAATAATAACACCGAGCATATGTTTCCATAACATGTTTCCTTTTGACAGGAAACATTGAGTCTTGCACCTAGCAGAAAATGTAAGAACTAAAATTTCTTGAACACAAAGTATATAGCAATGGTAACTAAGGCAAGAATAACGAAAGTAACTACCTTGGGATTTTTAAATAGAGTTAGAAACTTTTTATAGGTATTTATAATCATTTACTACATTCAGAGATTATTTTGGAACCCAACACGTTTAGATATGTTAAATAACAATGTAAATTTTCCTACAAAATGAAAAAGCGGACAAATAATAACTTCAGAGAACTGGCTTAGCGTGGAAATGCCACGATCCAACCATTCCCAGAGCAATTTCCATTTATGTTCACGTTTGTTTCGTGGAATTCATATCAAAGCATTTTCACTAGTTAACGATGTTCAATAAATATGAATGTAAGGCAGATAAATGAGCAAACAATACACAAGGAGGAAATTTGAAAAAAATACAAACGTTAGGCGTCAAGAGGGCAATTTCTGCGAGGGACTCATCAGCTGGAATACCTCCCTCCATCCCTTTCACTATAGGGGGAGAAGAAACCTGTAAACGACATTTCTTCCATTTTTTTCCTCTGAGGAAAGAATAACAGACAGCGGAATGGACACAGATCAGTGAGCGTAGTAACCGGATGAGCGGAAACCAAAACAAAGGGATATGGGGGCGGGGGAGTTTGGATAAGTGGACGCGGAGCGACAATAAAAACAAAACAGCAGCGGCGGTGTGTAGCCAGTGTTGGGGGGTGAAGCCCTTAAGGTTTGACGCTGAACACTGGGGAGTCTTATGCGGGGCACAAATGGGTCGCCAGCCGCCGACGACTTGCGGTCTTCATCCGATAAGGGTGTCATCCATCCATACGGATTACGTCACGACGGGAAGGGGAGAATGGGAGCGTTGTTCAGATCGAAAATCAACGCAGCGATAATCGGAAATAAACATGAATATATAAACCTCTCTCGTATGCAAGGGGACTGCAGAGAAGAGGCCCAATTACATCCTGTAGATGGCTGATTTCTGTTGCCACTTCGGTCGCATTTTAATGAGTTTTCATAAATGTCCGCGGCGTGGTGATGGGCGCAATGCGATCCACTTTTTTTCCCAATACTTTGGAGTATAATGCCTGTAACTGCGAGGAATAGCACTGAAAAGTTATGAATTTGATAGATCGCAATCATCATGTATATGAGTTTCGTTTAACACCCTTAATTTTACCTTATTTTTCCGTGAAAAACTGATCAATTTGTCCATCAGGGACGTGAGTGGTGACTTTTGTAAACCCATTTAAAGGCGCGGTAGATGACAACAAATTTAGAGGCCGACTTGAGCATCCTCTTTTACATTATTCGTACTCGTATGCATTAATCTCACATCTTTTCCTCATAAAAATCCTTGCAAAGCGATTATTAGAAGACTAATGTTTGAATCTAATTATTCCTAGAGCTGTTTTCATTCATGTTTACGGGTTATTTGATCATCATCATCAAAAGTCAACAATCTTAGGATTATCTTGTACGATAAGCGGCGTGAATTGGTGGAAGTTTTTTAATATTAATTAAATGAATCATTGCAATATTTCCATAGGATTTATTTTAACCAGGGATGGCACGTGAAACGAAAAAAAAATGTTTCATTTCGACCCGGAGCGAAACAAAAATACGAGGCCTAGGTTTAGTTTCGTTCTCGCACGAAATTAAAATCACCAAGGAGTTTAGTTTCGACGAGGGACGAAACTTTACTCCCGGGCAAAAACTAAATTAATCGAAACTCCGCTGCTCATAGTTAAGTTTCGATCCCAGAATTTGAGTGGAGGGGGAAAAGAGGGAATAGTTTCGACTCATTACATTTGACATGCATGAAGAGAGGTTAAATCATTGAGCTTAAAAATCGAATGCATTCATCGTTCTCCTGTAAGTGCTAAAAATATTAGTGTATGCACCTAATGGCGGTAAGCCGAATCTCAACTTCATCAACCACCTTTCGTGTGCGGGCCGAAACTAAACTGTTTAAAGGTAAAGCAAGTGGTCCCTCCGGTGCGAAACATTACCTGTATTTCGTTTCGTTCCAGAGTTTTAGTTAAGTTTCAACCCGAGGTAGTTTTGACTCCGATTTAGTTTCCTCTCTCTCTCCTCGTATCCTCTCAGCTTTAAAATCTTCACGATTGTTCATACATGATTTTGAACCGAGTCAATTATCAATCTAATATTTCCTAAAGCTGTTTTAATTCATGTTTACGGGAAAATGTAAGAATTCATATCAAAATACATTCATAATTTAATGACGCTGAATAAATATGATATTAAAAGATACAGTGCCCGGCGTGATACGGTGTAAATATTTGATATTCAGCTTATTAAAACCACTTGTCTGTTTCCACACACTTTTATTTACACCGATCATGGTTTCGGCAACTTGTGCCATTGTACCTTGATAATGGCACAAGTTTCCGAAACCATGGTCGGTGTAAATAAAAGTGTGTGGAAACAGACAAGTGGTTTTAATAAGCTAAATATGATATTGTTCCATTAGGATAGTACGAGAATCTGTGTTAGCATATGTCTGTATCTCATATTTAAAAATTTGGTGTCAGTAGATCCTCAGCTGCAACATTTTCATATTTTATTGTATATATATTACAAGCAATATAACGTTAAGAAATAGTGTACAAAGCAAAGAATGACTTTATCGATCGAACAAAAAATAACGGACTAAAAGTTTAAACATTCCGACTTAATCGGAGTTAACTTCGAATAGATATCATGTTATTCACGGAAAATATTTTTTTAATATTTAAAAACTGAAATTTAAAGTAAAAACTCAATCATTTACTTTGACTTTGTTTAAAAGATGTTTTTTGTACGTAGGAACAAAGGTTTTTAACTTGTTACCCCAGTCATGTTTTATTTCAGTCTTTAAAAAAATTTTTGGAAAATGTACATTCTTGGCTACTTACTAAAGAAAGTGTAGAAAAAATATTGTTGTAAATGAATTATAAGTAGTACTTTAGTTGTTTTTTTTCATGTACGCACTTAAGCTTTGGTTGTATAGATTATCAAGGTAACACAAAATGAGCTACACTATATGTAAAGCATAAATATTATTATTTTGGATGGTAGCCTCAAACAGGTTATCCTTCGCGGCTACCTAAATTACTCAAATTTGTTATTGTCATGTAATTTGTGTGTGGAATAATAAAATTATTATTATTATTATTGATAGAATAAGTATTGTGATCGATAATTTGCTCTCGGCTATTTTAAGATTATATTACTCCACACGTAACTTCCTAGCTTCGCAGCATCTGGATAGCTTAAAACTCCTCTCTTCACATACTGACGTTGGGGCTAGACGCCGAAGCAAGAGCTTACGGAAAAATTCAGAAAACCAACATGAACAAAAACTTGTGAGGAATAGGAAGTTATCAAAAGGATGAGGGATATACGTGACAGGCTATCGAAATATGCGTGACAAAAATCACGCGTGAACGTGATCCGACTCGAAAATAATGCATGGCATGAGATGCACGTTGACCATAAAATTTTCTACCAAACCCCTCGCCTGGAGAAATGAGATGAGAGTTGCGTGCTGGGGGAGAAGGGTGTACTTTGCAGGAGGGGTTGCGCGTAATGGCGGGAGTTAAGGGTGGAAAGGCTGGGGTTGTTTTATTTAGGGCGGTAAAGTGAGAGGCGGGTGTTCCTGGTTGAGAAGGGAGGGTATCCAGGCTGTATAAGTGTCGCAGGTGGTGTGGGGTCGCTCCCTGGATACCGTAAGTGTTACCCTGGCAGTAATACTGCACACATGTCCCTTAATGAAACGCACCCCCGGGTTCGTAGAGTGAGGCGACGAAACTTTTACAAGCAATATTAAAACACTATAATTATTGTATTTGTCATTTGTAAATATGTGAAGGTTTCGACTCATAGATTGCAATACACTTTATGCATTATATTTCTCACGTTCCACACCAGAAAAAAATGTGAACATAACTACGCCTCTATTACAATACCAGGCACACAGAGAGAAAATATGAACAACATCCTTTAAATACTCTGAGAGAGAGGTAAGTTCACGTTGGATGCTTCTTCCTCATCATCTACAAACATCTTCATGTTATTCACATAAATTGCCAGGAGAAAAAATTTCCCTGTACCGGGAATCGAAACACAGAGCATTACAGTCACGGTGCAATTGCCATAAGAAATCAAGAACCTGGATAGCGAAATGGACTGCGCAATAGTCTTTAGAGTTGAATGTCCGTGGTTCGACTTCCGGTTCAGGGTAATTTTCTTCTTATGCCAACTTATGTCGATTTTACCGCCGAAATCGCAGGATTGAAATTTTACACATCTAGATTTTATGGCCAACGTGCATCATGACATGCATAATTCTCAAGTCAGCGCACCTTCACGCGTGTTTTTATCACGCACATTCCGATGGCATGTTACTGCCTTCGTACGTTGAATATCCCCCAATTTTCAAACAACTATTCCAGACACTGCTGACACACTTTGATTATTATATTTCTTAAATACCTATCACACTTTAAAAAATGCAAATATTAAGTTGTGTAAGGAGTGGGCGATATTCAACGGATGAGAGCGATGCATAAAAGGCTATCGGAATATGCGTGGCAAAAAAAGCACGCGTGAACGTGCCCAGACTTGAGAATGATGCATTCCGTGATGCACGTTGACCATAAAATGTGAATGTTTGATTGAGGAAGAAGGATTCAACTTGAACTCATCCCTCCCTCAGTCAATCTAAAGGATGTTATGAATATCGGTTGCTTCAAAATAAATTGCGGGACATGTTCTTCTTCCCAAACATTTATGTATTAGTGAACTTCGAGTGAGTATCTGGTAAGGGTTATCCTGGCTATAATCCTGCACACATGTCCCTTTGTAGAAACGCATCCCCATTCGCTGAGTGAGACGATGAAACTTTTCCAGACAATATGAAAACACTGCTTTTTCATTATTATGCTTCTCATTTCACACTTGTAACGATATAACAATTTTTACGCGTAGATTTCAATAAAAGGCATACAAAGAGAAAATATTCATAACATCCTTTACATACATGGTGGAGACGTGGGATCAAGTTGGATTCATATATCTCAATCAAAATCTATATTTTACGGTCAACGTACATACTTCGTTCTTGAACCTCACATTCCTAGTTCACGATGCTTTACAAAACCGTATAATCTAGGCCTTCTTATGGTTAATCTTCATGCCATATCCATCGCACTTTCTTTATAACGCATTCACCAATTCCTGCAAACCTTTCGCCGACTGGATAATCAATACCTGATTATCCGTGAACCTCACTTATTTACACTCAATCCTCCAACCTTAACTCCTGCCACTAACCCATCCCATTCCCCCGTACCATACCTTCCGCATAAACGTTAAAAGCAAAGGCGATAATGGACAGCCCTGTCTCACACCTCGAACGATCCTAGCCTACCATTTCTTTCCGCTAGCTACCCTCACTTGAGTTCACTTAAAGTTTAAAAAAAGTAGTTAAGAGACCTAATCCCCGGTTGGATGAAGTGATCCAAATATTACGAAGCAGGGGGAAGGGTCAAAAAACAATAAAAAATGGTAAGTGATTTTCTTACATTATTTAGTGCGAAAGTAGCTATAATTTCTGTAATTAAATGTATTTGCGACTTTGAAGACCACTATGGGCTTACTAGTAACAAGTCATGTGATACAATTTCCATGCATAAACTCTTGCGGAAATTCTTAGGACTCCCACAGGTAGATAATTGTGAATGGCAATACTTTAACTTTACTTATTCTATTAAAGCAACTTAATGGCACACGCTAATATCAAGGATAATCGAACCTTAAGAAATATATGTTGTGTCACCGTGGTGACAGTCCGCAAACCAAATTGGAGTGCACAAATGACTGGATAATTTTTCACTCTTCTACTGTATCTTACTGATTTCAACGAAAGTCATTCCTTAGATAATAAAATATGAGAACAGCATTTTGAATGTTTCAAATAAAATATAAGGGCTGGAAATACAAATTTTCCGTGTTTAATAATAAGTTTCCGCGGCGGCGCACTATCAAGGCACAATCTTAGTAATTGTACACGCGACAATACATGTTGAGCAGCAGTTTCATCAGCTCTCCTGAGATACATCAGTAGAATAGGCAACATTGTCGCACGATAAATACGTAAGCTGTCCTGCCCATTATATATAACGTTTTGCTATAAATGAGGAGAATACTGATAGTGGTAGTAACCCCTCAAGAATAATGTATGTACTTACGTTGAAAAGTAAACGCACCTGAGTCATTCCACCCTGATTCAAAAAGGTGATTGCCCTTTGGGATACCAATTTTGGCCAAATTTGACAAATCGTCATCATTTGATTGGAAAACGAAAACGACCAAGTCTGTAATACATGAAACTGTTTGTAAGATATTTCAATGCTGTAATACCGAAATTTCACGAAAGCGAATTCACTTTAGACGTCATATCTCCAGGAATTAAAGGACGATAGAAAAACAATCAGTGGCTTCGTAAAAGTTCTATTAAATATGGAAAATAACGACTCAATTCTCCTATTTAACAGAGTCACAATTTATTATATGGATAGGTAACTCCGGACCGCATTGATTCTCATGGTACGAATATTGCTTCAATACGACACAACACCCCTTGCAAAGTAAAGCGATCCCCTGTGTCACTAAGCAAGGAAGTGGGAAGCCAACGTTGCCTTGAGAGAAGGGCAGCCAATCGTTCAATGTTGTTTTTTTTTTCTTTTTTGACTCGCCCGGAAGTCGCTTCAAGTGTGCACATGTGCTCTGCTTTGACGCCGCTGAAATTTTGAAGTCGACCAACTGACGTGTGTTAAATGTCTAGAACGTTTATTGCGCCGAGTCATAAATGGAACAAAGAGCAAAATAAAAAAAAGAGTAGAGATAACTTATCAGAAAGGACTGACCGCGTCACTTAGCGGAATTAAGCCTTGAATATCACAAAAAAGTAATAAATTCAGTAAATCCTACACTTGCTAATTTTTCGACAAAGGTTTCAATTATTTATCTTGTCATTATAAAGATCAATGATCGAAACCTAGATTGAAAAAACAACAAATTGGAATTTACTAAAATTTTTGTTTTTCCCGTGATAATGAACACGAATAACTTTCCAAAATGACCAATAGCATTGGTAAATTAAATAAAATTCATAATGTTTGCACCAATTAGTTAACGAATTAGTTTTCATGGTATAAATGCAATTCGATAAACAAGACAGACTATTTTTCGCACTCCACGCTTTCATTTCCGAAATTACTTTAGATGCTGGTGTTCTTCCTTATAACTTCCTGATTAAAAAAAAAACAGAAAAATCAATCGACTTTCATTGCCAGCTGTTCATTTTCTAGTTTCTGAATTCTTTAAACTTTTATGAGTAATCTTTAAAAAAAGGTAGGTCATTTAGATACACAAGAATCAAACACTTCATTAAATATTAAAATGAATACTTGAGTTCTTCTATTAAAATATCAGTTTAATGTATCTATAACAACTTCTACGAGGCAACTCTATCTCATAAGACTATCAAAACCGTCTACAGCTAGTCCTCATAGATGAAAAGGTAATACTGGTTCCGTAGTTTATGACTACAACTTCCTATGAGTACAAAATGCACAAATGACATCACAGTAGAGGTGGACTGCAGTAACACCGTACGCCCCTAACAATGCCTGCCAGCCTGATAGGCAAGAACCCTCTCATTAGCCCACGTGCAAAAAACCATTCCGGATGTGCTCTTGGAAGGTTGCGGCTGTGAAGTGGTGGACTTGGGTTGAATGGCAGGCAGAGCGCCGAGAGTAAGAAAAGCCGGGGGGAGACGAAGGGCGGACTGCCGTGGACGCATTTGAGGCCCCACGCGGAGTGAAATCCAAAGACAGGTGCACCCGATATGAGGTCAGACATAGGCGGAAGGCAGAAGAACGAAGCCACGAGCATTACAATCGGACAGAGAAGGTTCTCCAAACGATGTTACGGCAAAATTGGTTTTCGCGTCGTAAATGAGGTACGAGACGTTATTACGTGGTTCTACCGAAAATCGAGATTCAAATCCACGAAAATTACAAAAGAGGATCTTCAAGTCATCCTCTAAATGTGCTGTCACCTTCCGCGCATTTAAATAGGTTTAAAAAAGTCGCCACTCGCGTCGCTGACGGACAAAGTGATCCGAGTTTCAGGAGGAAATAAGGTAAAATTAGCGATTTTAACAGCAATTTATATACATGATGATGTGATCTATGAAATTCATAACTTTTCAATGTTATTTATCGCAATTACAAGCATAACACTGCGAAATATTGGGAAAAAAGTTGCATTCGCATTGCACTCATCACCGCGCCGTGGACATTTTTGAAAGCCGATTAAAATGCGACCGAAGTGGCAACAGATATCAGCCTTCTATAGGATGGAATATGGATAGGATGGAATCTACTCTACGCAGTCTTGGTTCTACCGCACATCGGGACTCAAATCACCGAAGGCGTTGACGTAATTGGCAGATATGACGTCGCATCGAGGGTAGAGTTGTGATGATATCATTAGTGTAATAGGTTGAATCGTCGGGCCATTGCAAAAATAAAGTAAAAAATGACTAGGAAGATTTTTCTTTATTTTGAGGAGGTATTTCGATTTATAGGGACTACGGCAAGAAGTAATTAAGAGCCAAGAAGTAATAAATAGCAGCTGAAATATCCGCAACTAGCATACAGTGATTACTCAAAGGGTGCCTAATAACCATAAATGCGTGAATCCGATAAAAAACACGATTCTTAGCAGAGAAGAAAAGAAAAAGTCTAATACACTGGTAATCTTAAATGACTTTAAGCTGCAAATCACCATCACAGAGAACGATGTATTGTAGCCTATATTTATAAATAATACTTCTTACACCAGACCTTACTTCCGACATTAGCGCCATTATCATCGAAATAATATATTTCAAATTAGGTTTCATTGTCCTTTTTTCAATGATTCTGAAAGCGGAGGCTTGTCCACATTTGTTGCCCTGGGCAAAGTTTGACAGGTGCACCCATTACGAGGTCGGACGTTCGTCGCATGGGCGGAAGATATACGAACCAAGCCACGAGCAGTACAATCTGACAGAGAAGACGCTCGAACCGATGTTGCGACAAAATCGGTTTTCTCGCTGTAAATGAGCGACGTTATGCGTCGCCTCATGCATCTACATATTCGTTAAGCCCTGAGATCCATCCCGAGGATGCTTGCTTAGGGGTGACTAATAACCAACATAGGGGAATGAGGGGCAAGGGTTCGCATCTAACAAGCAATAGGGTGGTTTCCTATTACTTTTTTATTGCCTAAATCGAAAGATTATTACTCCTGGAAAACGTATTTCACGCTTTTAGATATTTAAATGACGATACCTATTTTTCGTGATTAAATGAAAAGCGAAAAATTTCAAGCGCGCGAAAACGCGACGGCTTAGTATGAATGCTGGGAAAACCCCGTGTGACGTCATTCTGGTTCCCGCTGCCGTAAAGTGAGGTGAACTTGGGGCGAGGACGTGTGCGCCGCTATGCGTAGGCTGCTGAAGCAGGCTGCTAGCAGGTAGCAGAGTACCCTACTAGAAAGTAGCGCTTGGGTTAATTACGGATTAGTAATACCTTATGGATAGTAATACCTTATGGATATGGATAGTAATACCTTATCAAACGAAAAGAAGAAAACTTTCCGACCTTAGCCAGTTTTTATAGGTGATTATTAAGACATGTTTCCCTGAGCTCTGTGCCTCATGTATGCATTGGTAATCTCAGACGATGTAAAACTCCTATCTACTCGTATAGAAACTATGTCCCTGTGACGTCACGTGGAGTGGCATCGCATGGGCGCCAATCTGGCATTTTTCAAATGAGGATAAAATTGACCATTGCCATTCGTCAAAACCGGTATTTCTAAAACGAAATAATTTGTATATTATGAATACACTAATGGTGGATAACGAATCGCAATCAATGCCTTTCGTTTTATTTGATGAAGGAAACTACCCTATTATAAAAATTATGCATTCAGATTCAAACAATAATGTTTATATTTATATGTTCGCAATTACATGTACTACAATTCTTATCTTCCATCGCCGCAGAAAAATAAGTAACTGCCGTTATTCATCAAAATGTAAGAGAAAAACAAATAGGAATCTTGCCCCTCATGTGGGGCAATTGTCCTCCCTTTATGGGGCAAGAGTCCTAATCACAGTTTTCGGATGAGTACTTTCCCTTTCCAGAATATGCGGTGCAAAGTTCTTTCCTCCATGTTTAACATTCATTACATACTATCCGACCAACAATTGGAGGATATGAGTACAATTTTCCACGACCTCCACAGTAAAAATCAATTTTTCTGGTGAAGTGATTGCCCTGTTTGCCGTCCACAGACCGCCGCTTAGCACCGCAACTCTTAACCTTGTTTTTAGATATCTTCATTTATAGCTTCTGGGTATAGGGGGATCTCGTAAGAATTTGATACTGCTTTGAGTTTTCACACCGCTTATGCGCATGCAATTCTTTTGGATGCGGTCCAATGTTCTCAGGAGAGACATGTGGCTGTTTTATGCATATCTACGAATATAAGGCACCTGAAATCCTGAAATTAAGCCATATTTTTAAAATCCCGATCATTACATTATATATTTTCTATTACAAATACCACAATAAGACGTTAACGCAGAATCAATTCATAAATTTCTAGACCAGCTACAATGGAATATATGGATTCTCCATTACTCCTCCTCAGTGTAGCCGCCTCCAAAGTTTGTTGTCCAAATGCTTGCCGATCGGTTTTTTTTCCAAGCGATCCGCTTTTTTTTCAAAACAACTATCAACAAAGAACATGTGATATTTCTAACAGAAGCTTGGAGCTCTTAGAAAAAGCAATGGTATAAAGTGGGGTAGGAGTCAGCGCCCGTGGAGCCCCCAGCACTCTTACCCCAACGGCACTTGATATACCTAAACGCCATATCACAACCACATGGTGAGCTGCAAACCAGCTAAAAGCATGAATGTCCGACGCAAATAATGCATATAAAGGAAAGCTAGACAAACATAGTAGTTGTATAAACTCCCAAAGCATAGATAAGAATTACGCGTGCCTACAATTTAGATAAACGTCGCGTATAAATGAAAAATAAAAGAATAAGAAAAACTCACTTTCTGTCGTTCTTTGTTTTCCACTGAAAGCACCCCTTCGCTAAATTTGGACACGTAAATGAAACTGATTGACTACAAATGGTATCATCACGGCATTTAGAGAAATATTTCGGAAAAGGAATCTTGCCCCGAGCGGACTCTTGCCCCACACTCCCCTACACTATACAGCGTACAATAAGTATGAACTTGTGCACACTTAATGGTAATCAAAAATGAAAATGATGAGAATAACGAAACATTAACGCTCATGGTTTCACTGGAGGTTCTTGCGCTTACTCAATGATGACGCGCGATCATCCCTTTCCGAAACTTCTCCATTCTTTGTACGTGTCAGAAACTACATTTTCTATCGTCATTGCTTAGAATACAGTGATTCAACATAGCTGAAGTATTCTATTTTTTTAATAGCCACTTTATGAAAACCGTCGGCGAATCCTATTTCAACCGATAATTTTATTAATTCAATGAAATACTGAATACTTATGTCACCTTCCTCTTTGAAGTCAGCATTAAAAAAGTGAAGATTGTTGCGAAGCATGATGACTGAAACTGCAGTTTCCGAAAATTAGTCTATAAATTGTTTTAAACTATTTTAACAGTATGGTAACAGTTGCATTCAAAGTAATAGATGGCTGCATTTACTTAAATATCTACGTCAAATATTTATATCATCACCTTCCTTTGCAAGTCTCGCGGTCTACCTTCAAGTAAATTTATTTATATCTAATCATGGGGGAGTGATCTTTTCTAAAGTTTACGGTCATGATTCAACTTTTGAAGTTATGTTAAAGAAAATACATTAACGACAACATAAAGATATTACGCCTGGCATTTATTAAAGCCTTTTATCGTGCGGGGGAAAAACGAATTCCCACACTTATCCGTTCGGCAAAATATATCTCTTAAATTATCGTTTCCGTCGGATATAGAAATGTAATGGGATTCTTATATGATGTTCTCCGTATCACTCTTAAAGATATCCGTTCTCAATTGCTCAAGCAATCTAAGACTAGCCTCCTTTCAACGCTTACTTGTATCTCTAATTAAAAAATAGAAAATACTGAGTCATAATTTCAAATTTTAGGTACAGAATTTTTAAAAAGTGTTCATTATATCTAACCTGAAATTTTTAAGAGAATAGAATAATTATTTAGGTAGTAATTTGTTCTGAAAAAAGGCGAGTTGGGCAGGATGGGTCCCCTTAAAGGTAGAATCAGTTGATGAGTGAAAAATTGATTTGCATCTGCATAAAACCCTGCGAGCCTCCTCGAGGGTTTCTGGCAGGGAGTGATCAATCACTAGCATGCAGCATTGCAGCATGCAAGAGGATTCCAACATGCACACCGCACGGTCATAAAAATGTCACGCATGCTAACAAATTATACTTCCAAATTCACGCAAAGGCAAATATTGCCAATTGTTTATGAAGATAGTTTGCCTATATTGCTAGAGTATGCAAAATATTCGGTTAGAAATACTAAGAAAATTCAGAAATTACATTAAGGAGTACAGAAATTAGTAGGCTACAGTACACGTCAACTTACCTATTTGTAAATCCTAACGCTGCCGTTATAGTCTCTTATCTATCGCAGAAAAAGCGGCATTCTGAATCTATCTGTTCCACATTCTATCTCTCTTATTTTATTTTTATAATCTGATCTAACATAGCGTGTTGGCGTTCGTAAGGTATGGCTTACTTCACTGGAGAATAAACTACGCTTGAATTTACATCATAGGTTTAGCAAACGTCTTAGTATCAGTCGAAATGACAAAGTGTCAATATGACAATATAGTATATTCAATGGGTTTGGTACACCTCTCTCGCCTCTCCACATAGGCGAAAGTCGCGTTCCTCTTTTACCTCAATCGATCCTCACTCTCGGCCGTTATAGACGCCCTTGAGTTTTATTCGTGGACATCGCGTGGTGATCGATATTTGACCACAACACCCGCACGTTAATCACGGGTTAGTGAACGCATTCAAACTTCAGACAACCGTGCTTTTCTTGTGGGTGTTTGCCTCTTCGATTTCATTCCATCCGTGAACGCCATCATCACCGGTCCTTTGAGCTGAAATCGGAAGAATATTTATCGGTTAACGCTAAAAAGGTTATTTTTTTACCGCAAAGGTTGAGATTGGGTTGGAAACCAAGCGGCGTGAGTAATTCACCGCAGATTCCCAATTTACGAGCAAATGTTTTACAAGCTTTTTTCTAATCGTGCACAGTTTATACAAAAAAAGTGGCGATCAGGACCCAACTGTGAAGAAGCAATAGTTAGGAGTTAGACAAGGCTATAGTCTGTCACCCGTAATTTTGAACGTCTTCAACGTGAAAGGCATTCATGAAATCAAAGAAAAGGCCTCGAAAGTGAATATCCATGGTGAAAAAGTTAGCCGATTTGCCGGTGACATATCTGTCATAACAGAGAGAGGGAGAATAATTTGAAGAAGGCTTTGACAAATATCCAACCATTGACTCAATTGCAAGGGTATTTTGTAGCACTGTCTCCACCCAGCTGTAGTCTGTGTTTCCTGATTTAATGACTGTCGTTCTCAAATACAAAGTTTGATCTTACCTGTCCATTGTGCAATATTATTGCGTTCTTTTATGCGTATTAAGATGGAATGGGTTACTAAATACAGTTATCAAGCTATGATAGTGTAACGGCTAAGTCAGAGAGTTGGGCTAATAAACGAGGGATCTGGGTTCAAACTCTGGGTGAAATCTTCGGAAGCCCGAAAAAAAATCCACCACGTGTATGGTCTAGCAGGGAAGGGAGCTGCCTATCTAAACTGATTGAGGAACACTCTCATGTCTGCGACTAAGTCTGGGGTGCGCCCTGTCCTCACCAATTCAAACCAAACTTTGAGTTTATTCACTGAGTGAGGTACAAAAAAACATAAGGAGAGATCAGGGATTCAGATAAGGGGCACATTTGAGAAGGGTAAGGATATCTTCAATTGTTTGCGAGTTAACTTTTCGGAACTTATTCATGGTTGAATAAATATGCAGGGTGGAAAAAATGTGTCACGAAATTTTAACCTAGGCTAGAAGATGCCAGTAGGAACCAAAATGGGCCATGAAATTTAGATGAGAAACGCACCATTTTTAAAGTACAGATTTTTTGCGCCAAATAGTCCGATTGGCCGCAAGTTTACACTGTTGCCGTATGCATCGGATACTTTGCGAACTCCGGAGGGCAAGGCATTCGAAGTCATGAGTCGTCCAGAGCATCTGGCAACAGGGCAAACTCACGGCCAATCGGAGCGCTTAACTCAAAGTTTCAGTAGTTTAACAATGGTGCGTTTTCGACCAAAACATCATTAGTAATTTTGCTCTTACTTCTGACATCAGCTTCCTAGGGTTTAAATTTCGTGACACAATTTTTCTCCACTCCGTGTAGATAAATCTATCAATTCCACAAAGCTTTGTTCTTATTTATCATGTTTTGCACATATATTTCCTTTCTATAACGACGCGGGTGCGATGAAATTGGTCGAGTTTTTACCGAAAAAAAGTGCAAAATGGTCAAAGTTATCAAAATATTTATTTAACCAAGGCTAAGGAGTTTGAAACCTGTCAATTTAAGGTAGAACACTACATGATAACGCGTTTCCAGAAGAAGAAACTGAACTTCACCCCAATTAACCTACCTGAAGTGCGTTGAGCTGAGGTCAGTTTTCAAAATATAAACTAAAACTCAACTTGAGACTGAGATCTGAGCCACCGAGGTGGAGGGCGGACTCAAAGATTGAGTCAGGTTCTATAACACGGCCCATATTCCGCTCAAATACCTGTACTCGTGTTCATTTTGCAAAACCCTTTACTGAAACATGTCAGAGTTGACTGAACTATCCCGGATGCGAGCCCTAGAAATAAACTACCCGTATTTACTGGATATTCGATCAGCAGCTCTTGGAATCGAACTCTGAAAATAATTATGATTGCTAGAGCTAAGTCTACGACGGTCCACGGTCCTCCGCCAAAACAATCAGCACTCGTCCAATCCCTTCAAATATTTATTCAGTAGCCTTGATTATGGGTGACAAGACGGAACCAGGAAGGTTGGCGCTCTTATATTTTCTCACCCGGGCAAAAACTCGAGAAAAGTTTATCCAATCCATTCGCCGGGAACGAGTTAACACAAGAAATACCAGACTTGACACCCCTCCTAGAACTAACGAATGGAGTCATTTTGACTCCTGCCTCATCATTATTTATTTTTGCAGTTAATCTCTGTTTTTGAAATGCAAAATAAACAACCTTGGTAACTTTTCACTGGAAATTTTATTGGTACGACGCGTTTCAACTCTGAGGCGTCATTTTCAAGGACCGAATAGTTCCCAAATAGATCACTAAGTTCAATAGTTCAAGTAAAGTTTTCCAGGGAGAAGTTACCAAGGTTGTTTATTTTTCATTTCAACATGGATATTCGCAAATTAAAAGCCAAATCGATTGATTTCATCTCTGCTTTTATCGATACATTGCTTCATTTTATCGTTTTTTTTTTACTTTGGTATTTCAGACGTAACACAATAATTTGGGCAGCACATTAGATGAAAACAGACACAGTAGCAAGGACATTAGGAAGAGAATTGCATTAGCAAAGGAGGCGTTCATGAACAGGAAGGAGCTTCTGAGAGGATCGTTATGTAAGAGTTTAAAGAAAAGGTTAGTGAAGAGTTTGATCTGGAGTGTAGCTCTCTACGGTGCGGAAACGTGGACACTGAGGAAAGAAGACGAGAGAAGATTGGAGGCATTCGAGATGTGGGTATGGAGAAGAATGGAGAGGGTGAAATGGACGGAGAGGAAAAGGAACGACGAAGTGCTGCAAATGGTTAACGAAGAGAGGCAGCTCTTAGATGACATACGGAGACAGAAGGTATGGATGGAGTTAGTGCTTAGTGGTGAGGGGATGTTGAAAATGGTGCTAGAGGCTAGAATGTTAGGGAAACGAGGGAGGGGAAGGAGAAGAATAGGATTTTTAGATAGATTGAAAGAGAGTAGGCCTTACAGTGAATTGAAGAAGGCAGTGCTGGACGGAATGGGTGGCTCCCAGATCACTTCTTTAGTACTCCATGGAAACCTACCTTAATCGGTAGAATACTATCACCAACATCATCACTGGTCAACAATCCTAGGATTTGTTTGACGCAGCTCTCCACTCAATTCTCCTATCTGCTAATCTTTTCACACCTACGTATTTCTTCTTTTTCACATCTTTCTTTACTTGTTCCATATATTTTGTTAGAGGTCTTCCTTTTCCGTTCTTGCCTTCCACTTGTCCCTCGACGATTGTCTTCAACAGGCCATCATGTCTCAAGATGTGGCCTATAAGGTTGCTCCGTTTTCTTATTAAGGTTTTCATGAGGCTTCTCTTCTCTCCTACTCTTCTTAGGACTTCCTCGTCCTAATAATATAAGAATAATAATTTCAGACGTGGTTTTAACAAAAAATGATGCCCGCATTTAGGTAAACGCTTATGCAATAGCTTCGACGCGGGTCGAATTTTGCCGTCCGGCAAACCGGCTCGAGTATCCAAGGGGATGCTCTCATCCTCCCCTTGCGAGCTGACTCACCGTCTCCGGGAGGGGAGCCTGGCTGCTCCCCCAGCCGCGCTTCAGACCCTGCCGCTCACGCACACCCTGGGTGCGGCGCAGACGTGCACGAGGGAAAGGCCGATCGAGCAATCAACAGGTTCTGTCCAGCCAGCCGGCGGAAGCTCCCGAATCCCAGGAATTCGGACACAAGGAGCATGCTGGGAACACATGTTAATTTCCGCAATGCCGGCATTTGGAGGCTATTGTTCCGCACCGGTGGCCTTCAGGATTTAAGAAAAAAAATTCGCGAAATGCGGGCTACGCTCTCGGTAGAGAACGCACCCCTTCAGAGGGGATCTGCGATTCAGACAGATATATCGCGTTTTAAAGAATCGATAACCCTGTTTTTTCCCTGTTACTCCAAAAATAGTATGAAATCGTTAATTTATCGAAGCGATTATATATCAGGGGGTGAGGTACAGGGTAAGGGGTACAAGTGATTATTTTCTCGACAGAGTTAGAAGAAATACACAAAAGCTTGGTTGCCAAGGGATACGAGTGAATCTCTATTCTTTGCTGACATCAAGTATAAAATCAAATGCACTACTATAAGTATCTCATTGATCTCGTTTGCTTTCTATAGCCAATTTCTATACCTAAATCTGTGTAAAAAAAAAGAAATCACTCGTATCACTTGACTTTTCACCCACTCATATAAGAAAAACTTCAATATCACTTGACCTTACTTTGTCTTTCTTTATCTCTTACATATTAATACGGCTTCTTCCACAACAATCCCTTGTTTTTCTCTCTGTAAAAAAGGCGCCAACTCAATACAAAACACTAAAAACTCAAAAATCAAATACAAAAAAACAACAAATGAACTTCAGACAATGAAACACATAAAAAGAATGGAAACGTATAAATAAATAAAAAACGAAATATATAAAAGTTATGTCGGTCATTCGAAGCACATGCATCACAGTTTTACCATCATTGAGAGCTCTAGCAATTAAAAATGTGCGATACCTGCATCCATGCCTTAGATGGAGGTAGTCTTCGGTTCGGCAGGGGAGGACTTCTGCACCAGCGCTATGGCCGGCATTATCGGCACACCTATTGAGCAATTGCATGGTTGAGGTATAATGAAAATCGGCTATACAAGGAAATTTGCGCTTCCTTAGCATTATGGCCTGTTTCCATGATGCATTAACACGTACGAGTTAATGTATGATTGCATGAACGAGTTTTGTGGACCGGAACATGTAACGCATATTAGGAGCGTGGGGAACACATATAAGGATTATTTGCGGCATAGCCCAGAAGAAATTCGGATTCGTGAAGCGCATTGTGGGAATAGTTATGGATGAGAAAGTAAAAGAAAGGTGCTATTTCGCTCTCATCCGACCGTACCTTGAATATGCAGCGAGCGGATGGTGTCCAGAGCAGAAAGTCTTATTCCCCGAACTGAATAAAATACAAAGGAAGGCTGCAGGGTTCGTCAAAAACTGCTACAGTCGTTCAGACAGCGTTACCCAGATGTTAAGCGAATTAGGCTGGGGGCCGCTGGAGACTCGGAGGCTGTGCGCTAGGCTTAGATTGCTTGGGTAACTGAGAATAGGTATCTTTAAGAGCGACACAGAGAACATCATATACAGTAGATTCCGGTTAATGGGTCCACCGGTTACTTGGGGCAGCCGCTTAATTGGGGCAAATATTGAAGAACCGAATCCAATTGAAGAATATCCCAGAGTTTTCTCCGCTTAATTGGGACAGCATGCCGCTTTATTGGGCCATGAGTCGGCGACATTGACTCTATGCTCGCGACGAAATTAAAAATTTTTCGATGATATATATATAAAAATATATAATTAGCATGGAAATCAGAAAGGTTCTTCTTGTACTTGACAATTGTATGGCACATGCTAATTGCCAAAATGTGTGTTAAAAAATTACCAGTTGGAATTTCTGCTTGGAAACATAACGTCCTTGGAGCAACCAATGGATATGGGGATCATTAAAAATTTGTGAACACTTTACCGTGGGAAATAAGTAGATAATATTCTAGAATCTATAGAAGATAACCTTCTGATATCATCATCCACCGCCAACGCGCTAAGCTCAAAGGTGAACATTCAGCAAGCAATATTGTTTCTGGCTAAAAGCTGGCCCGATGTCAAATGTCAAAAAAATTCAAAATTGTTTTTTCATTGCGATTTCTAAAGTTTCAGTGCAGTGTACAACATTACAGCAGAATCTGAAAATGTATTCAACTCCAAACTGTGCCACATAACAAGCCATGAAGAGCTCGATAATATTCACTGCAATTTGGACCAATGAAAACTGTGAACTTGATATTGCTGAAACCATATTACACAGGCAACAGTGAAGCTGAAGGTGAGGATGGTGATGGAGATGAAATCGCACCTGAACGTAGCTAAGTGATACCTCTGGATGCAAGGAGGTTTATTGAGGGTTTACGACTCTTCTTCATGTAAAAGGCAATGAAGATAGCCCAAGGTCATCATTGGATTTCTGTGCCGACTTGGGTCGTACGACGAGGATGACGAGAATGCTGCAGAGAACATAAGACAAATTCCTTGGACGAGGAGATACGATTTGAAATGAAAGTACTTGCATGTTTAGGAATTTAAGGAATCACATATTATTATCTAATTAATCGTGAATTTTTCTTCAATAGGAGTTAGTAAATGACATTCATCCAGCATCGCCTGAGACTGTGAAAAATGTTTTCGACTAAGATTACTATCATACTTAAAAATGCTAATAAATTAACTAATCTCGCTGATATATTAAACAAATTAATAGTTTAATAAACATTGTTTGCATTATAACCATTCTTTAGTCTTCTTTCTATCATTTCAAAGTTTGTTTATGTACATGTATGGGATAGTTCGCTTAATTGGGGCAGCCGCTTAATTGGGGCAAAGTGTGCCTGTCCCGATGTGTCCCAATTAACCGGAATCTACTGTATTAGAGCCCCACCATGTTTCCAGGTCCGACAGAAGCGATAAATTAAGAGAGATATTTTGCCGAACGGATAGATGACAATTCGTTTTTCCCCGAACCATAAAGGACTTTAATAAATGCTAGTCGTCAATTTTAGAGCATTTCCTTTTATGTGTAAACGGCTGTGTCCTAACACCCCCTGCCACACGCCTATTAGGCGGCTAGGGGGGTAGTATTCAGATGAAGATGTACAAATGCATGAATCAAATTAGAACATGCTCTATTTTCTGTTCATGCATTCAAGTTGGGTGGTTACACGATTCAAAATGGCGTTCATTCTCATCTTCATGCATTTAGACGTTAACTTGTAAGTGTTAAAGTATCGTGTGACCAGGCCTTTCGAGCCAACAGCACCAAATCTTGCTTGAATTCAATAACTCTTTTCTGCATTCTTTGACCAACAAATCTTTAATGGTTAGGATAGCTCCCCAAACGGCATAAATCTGATGAGTGCATAAAATCCTAAGTGCATAAAAATCTGATTAATTGCGAATATGACATTTTCAATTAATGTTCGTCATCAAACCGAACCTCCTGCTCGTTCATTAATTAACGTATCCTATAGCAGAGAGAGAGTTCCGCATATTGATCTCAAAACAACACGACTTATCAGTTGATAAGGGTCACTTCCCAAAATGCAGATATTTGATTGTGTTCCAGAGCTTAACTTAAAAAAAATTGTTTGAATCTATGGGAATGATTCGCAAAAGAGAGTTATAGAGATTAACCCTCTCTAGACCAGAGCTGCCTGTGGGAGGAATCAAATTTCAATATTTCTTATTTTGAAAACTTGAAAATTTTGCACTCAATCGCATTTATCGTGACAGTGAAATATTTCGTTATATGATTGGAAGGAAATTACTTTGCTTTTCTACAAAACACACACTTTATTGCCGACTAGTTTCGGTTACACTTTACAATTTTCAGGACTAGAAGACTAGAACTAGTCTTGAAAATGGTACAGTGTAACCGAAACTAGTCGGCAATAAAGTGTGTGTTTTGTAGAAAAGCAAAGTAATTTCCTTCCAACCATATAATGGAATTTTACAAAGTAAAGGCCTCAACAATTCAGTGCGAAATATTTCGTCATTAAACTTTACCCCACAAAATAGTAAGTAATTTTGATATTTCCTAAATAGAGCTGAACATTTATACATTTTTGATGTTGCTTAGACGAAACATTGGGTTAAAATGGGTTAAGAAAAAGGTTGCAAGTGAATTATTTGCTTCATTATATGAATGATATCACGTTGCGAGAAATTCAAGCAAGCCAATAGAAATATCTCCTTTTCTCGAATAAATCGATGTATGTTGTGGATAGAACAATCAAGAGTACTGAAAATGATGTAAAGGATGATAGTGTCATCATTTTTTTACAAGCTTGCATCAAATTATGAAGCAAAAAGATAAATTGTTTTCAAGCTAACCTTGTTGGCAACCTAAATTCAACCAAAAAACAAAAGATATTGCCGTTATTTTAGTATTTACTTTTGGACCGCTGCCCTCAAATTATAGACACGGCACTTAATCTCGAACTTCTACCACAATGTGATGCTTCTCATCGCTTTGAAAATTACGTGTTTTTAATTTTTTAGCCGTTTTTATGCTTCAAAAAAGTTTTTATACAAAAGAGTTTCCATTATAAATGGATAGAAAGAGAAGGGAAAAATTACTCTCACTTCAACGAAAGATATTTCTCTGGAAAGTATACTTTTCCTGAACCATTTTTTAACACTCCCTTGCTTCAACACTCTTTGCTTGCATTATTTGAGGGATCATTACGATTTCAAATGAAGTACATAAAAGCAAATTATCACTAATGCCTCCAATTTAAAAATATTAATGATATAACATTGTCAAAAGCGGGCAGGCTCCTTCTGAGGTAGTCGAGCAGAGATCCACCTGCATTTTCTTTAAGGTCACCTTGACGTGAAAATATCATTTAAGTTGAGACAATGCCTGTTGATATCGCAAGTAAAATGGGATTATAATGTCCTTTATATTCCTTTCTGATCAGCATCATATTTTTCTTTCATTTCACAGGTAATAACATTTCCACCAGAATATTGATGGAATGAATTATTTCAGATGAATTATTTAGTAACTTCCATAAAATAGTGCGGCAGTATCGAATATGTGAATTAAGTCAAAAATAAGACAACTTATGGAGAAGGCTATTTCTGTAATGATCACTTACAGAAAACCACTCATAGTGTTAATAATAAATTTCGTGATTAGAACGAAAAGGAAATCTAGTGAACCTTAGGCACTCTAACCTCTTTCCTGTCCCCGAATACATAGATTAATTGGCCAGGGAAAAATGGCTATTTTTTAAAATAACACATCACCAAGGAGCCACTCCCATTGTTCTGAGATATCTGAGAAATGAAACGATGCCTAGGCAAAAATGGCGTCTATATCCTAGCAACGGTCGTATTGATTTGAGGGAGTTTCGTGAAAACGGGCAGAGAAAGCAGAAGGAGCTTCGTGAATGAACCAACCACCACATTGATGTTATCCTAACTCAATCCAATTGCCTTTCTCTCGCCAAATAAGCCTTATAAAAACATTGCGTAAGAATAGATCCCATTATTTTACGTCCACACAAACAAAAAAAACCTTTTTGGAAATGGGAGGTAAAATGAAATGTAGAGGAAACTTATTAAATATCAAGTAATTATAAATTTGTGAAGAGGAGGATGTACATTGCCGGTCTCGGTGGCGCCGGGGTAAAGTCCCCGACTGCTAACCTAGAGGTCGTGGGTTCGAATCTCGCCTGGGTAGATTAACCACCATCCAGGGCATGGATATTTGTGATTGTCAATCAAGTTAATTGTAATAGAGGACAATGTTGTCCTAAATTCGCTTGAAAAATAAAGACGAAATTATTATTATTATAGTAACGATCTAGGTAAGTATACTAAAAGATATATATATAAAAGATCGTAGATCGAAATAGAAGTACCTACTACACTACGTATAAAAGGTCGTAGGCTTTCCCGGCGAATACCATGTATAATTTCCTCTCGGTTTTGGCTCCAAGTAAGGTAGTCTAAGGCCAAAGTTTTGATGAGAAACTTTGGCCTTAGACTACCTTGCCTGGTGCCAAAACCGAGAATATTTTGTCTACAGTATACTTTTGTTGGTTTGGACGAGGCAAAATTGCTTTCAAGAGCTTCACCAACTGCGATTCGAGGGACTTGCACGTCAACAGAATCGCCCTCGCTACAAAAAAATAATTTCTAAATATACGATACATGTAGTGAATTTCCCAAGGTCCAAATACTAAAATTACATGGCTTTACAGATTACAAATCTTATACTATAGCCGCAGTTCTTAGTCTGATTACTTTTACAAGATAATGAACAAAGGACTAAATAAGTGGTGGCATAAGGTATGTACAGCGCGCCGTACGCCGCGGCGTACTAATATTTTACGCCCATGACTCATCTCAGTTGGGAAAAATAGGAAGTACTGGGAAAATATGCGCTGCCATGAGCTGGTGCACTTATGAAATTGGTGGAATATCCTTAATTTGAAGGCGGTTTTCACCAAACGCTTTGCAAAAAATCGATAACATTCTGGCGATCGAGCCTTTAACTTGCTCTCAGTACCTAGCATAAATGATCTTATGGGAAAGAGCGCCGTATTAAAAATGCATTGGGGCGCAGATGCCAGAGGTATCGAACCGTTTCATTAATAGCTCAGAGAGCTGATGAAACAAACAATTCTTTATGTCCCCACACATTCGGGAAACTCCAGCTTCTGCGATACACATGAGGTTATGCTTTATCAAAAGCTAAAGTAAACGACTCCACACCCCTTAAATAGTTCCTAATCTCGTCCCGAAAGCAAAGGAATGCAACGGATGTATTAAAAATTTAAGCAGAGTTAACCACATTTAAAAAAACTATTCAGCATGTAGGTATAATTATCGGATTGTAAAATGGAATACATCAACGATCAGTCTGGACATAAGTGATTCCATGGTGACTTTTAATTTCATCGGTAAGTATTGACAAATTTATACTCGAAAAACGGCGGAAAATTGCTCAAAAATAACATCAAACGAATATCATCGACAATCAATGCCCATCAACAACAATTATTCCAGCAAACGACCTTTAATTTACGAATATTCGCGTGATACTCCAATAGCCACCTCATAGGGGTTTTAATGGGGTGTGCGCACAATGTTCTAAACTCACTGGTATGGAAAAAATTACATTACACTACAACAAATTTACATTACATTACAACAAATATATCCCATGTCAATAGTAAAGCGAACGATTGCGGGAGAAAATAATAATGCGCAGTATATATATTATGAGCAAGAAAGTGACCCCACTGAGAAGTTAAGACAACATTTAAAACAAAAATCTGAATAATTAAAAGATAACCCAATGATACCAATATCGACCGTACTGGAGGAAAGAAGCGAGATTCTATTAGCAATGAGGGACAATTAAAGACAAAAATTAACCAGTAGCCACACAAAAACGAACATCTTTCGATCCTATGCTCGCAGCGCCATTACCACTTTCCTCAAGAACAGGATATTGGCATAACCAGTTCATCGAAGAACAAATATCGATATTTATGGAGGATCACTTGGAAAAAGTAGTGTAGTAGGACACTATTCCAATATCCAAAAACCAGGATATGTCTTCTTCGTTTTGCTGCCAGTTGAGTTATATGATAAAACACAAAACAACAGCAGTCCAAATGAACAAGCATTTATGACCTCTCTCAGGAGGTTTTGATTATGATGATTCGTTTTAGATAAAAAATCTAGGTTTTGAGAACGTATAGAATCTCCAAAATTTGTAAGTTCAGAAGCATTTTCCTGTTTATATTTTCCTTATTTATTCAAATATGAAAATTTTAATCGTGATGTAGAAGCGACAAATGTTTTACCATTGATAGAAAATATTTTGTTCAAAAACTCGCCTACTTGTTTTCTATTCAAGCAGGAAAATAATTTCAAAAATAATCTTTGGTCTTTTAAATCTTCCTTGACGAATTTACAGGTGGAATACGACAACACAAACAAGGAAAGGTACTCAAGTGTCATCTCTAGATCACGTTCAAACTTTGCTGTGCAATAGAAAATTAAATTTTAGCAAATAAGTTTGACAATTGTTTCATATAAGTGACAAATGCTGTCTCCTACGGTCGTCATTAGATTTATTTGTGGGGAATAAATGTGCTCGATGACGTTTGATGATGCATATGTGAACATCATTCCATCAACAAGATGGCTATGCTCTGAGGGCTATGAATCCTATATATAATTCTGGGTCTGCACAATTCTAAAGGCCTGGTCACATGATACATTATCTCGCACTAGTTTACGTGTGAATTCATTAATGATTTTGGTGGGCCATAATGGAAATTGTGCGAATGCGTGAACTATATTAACAGGCAGAAATACCGCCCACCACCAAACACGGCAGTGTTGGCAGGGTCGAGCGGTGGATCTGTCTTCGCCTAAAGGGACATGATGCAACTCGACCGAACCCGATGACCGGAGACGATTTGCAGGTCTGTATGAAGTCAACAAGGATGCCTGCTCCGTCATTCAACTCTCCCCCCATGCTCCGTAAGTGAGATAAATTAAGTGGCGATAGGAAATGAAAGGAAGCAGATGGATAGGGGAAGGCTTGCTGACTGTAAGCAATGGCTGTGTCGCGAATAGAGACAACGGACCATTCGCTTCGCTACCAAAGGTTTACATTAGGGTTGAGTCGATTACAAATGTCGATTTCGTTAGCAGGAAGATAAATGTTTTGTAAATAAATTATAAGCTTGGGGCATAAAGGCCGCCAAACACCAGAGCCATTGTGCTCTATACAAATTGTGCTATTGTAAAAATCATTCATTCATTGTGCTAAATACATTATTAAGTTAACAAGTTATGTCTGAAACAGTTTAAGTGCTTGTTTTTTAATTAAAACATAGGATAGAATATAATACTAATTCGCTCTTTTTAATAATTATACTTTTTGGGCTACTTAACAGTCTTTGTTATTTTATTTACTGTTATGTTACTTACTGAAATTTTGATGACAGCGATGCTACTGACAAATCAATATCTCAGCTGTTAGTATGGATATGAATCGATGGAGTCGGAATCCAGAATCGGGAATCGATTCGAAAGAATCCAAATTGGAATTGGATTCGAAAAAAAGTGGAATAGTCTCACCCCTTGTTTACATCTACACTGTATCCTGCAGGCCATCACTGCCGTGTTTGGTAATGGGAGGGTATTTCTGTATCTTAAAGTAATTCACGATTTCGAACAATTTCCAATCTGGTCCACCAAAATCATTCATGCATTCACACGTGAACTAGTGCGAGATAATGTATCATATGATCAGACCTTTAGAATTGTGCTACGAGCGAATAATGATGCATATCAAATGGATCTAAATGAATGATAATCGGACACTTTAAGAAAAAAGGATCAATCGCAAACATTTATGCCTGAGAGGACGCATTCCTATCGCTCAATTTGTCTTTCTTGGTAAAGCAGTAATCGCTTAATTTTCAGGGTATATAAAGTAGAACGACGCCAGAATCTGCATCAACAACAATCAGTACCTAAATTTTGAAGACTTTAAATTTTTCCTTTTTATTATTCACTCAAGTATGATTATTTTATAATTTGAGATACATGATAATGCCAATCAGCATCTATTATAAATAAATTCATTCGATTCAGGCGTGATATAATGAAAGTTTGACTAATAGCAATAAAAGGTAGTTCACAGTTTTTTAATGCGTACGACGCGCTTCGACTCATAGAGCCATCATCTGGTTCAAGAAGCATATTACGCATTAAAATAATCGTGAAAAAGGTCAACTACCTTTTATTTCAATAGCATATACTCTACTTTTCCTGAAAAATTCAAGACGACAGCATAAGTATAATTTGAAGAAATGTACTTGTATACCTATACTTAAGAAGCAGATATTTTTATAAAATCCTTCCAACATAGAGGAATAAAGGAATGAAACGACCTACCTGAAGTTATTTTTAAGATCTTCCCCGAAAATGTGAAAATTTTTTAGAGTAATTGTTCATCATTTATTGGTTAATTACATAGTGGTTTATTAGGTAATGTGTGAAATGGGGTTAATTAGGTCAATGTTCATTTGTTAGTTGTATGATATTAGAATCAATTTATTATTTTTTACCATAGGTGTCTTTTCTGTCTCTTACTTAGTTATTAGATTGGGACATTTGTTATTCATGTATGTAAATCTAATTATGCCACCACTCAATTGCCTACTTGCAGCAATAATGTATCATAATAATAGTAATAATAATAATAATTTTTACTTAGTTGATATTGCTGTGCCACTGCCGCATAACATTGAAAAGACAATAGCCGGAAAAATAAATAAGTACCAAGAATTGGCAATAGAAATAAAAATAATATGGAATATGGAACAGGTTTATTATATAGCTCCAATTGCCATCTCAGCTACCGGTATCATCCCAAAACATATACAAAATAGTTTCAAAATACTCAACCTCCATCCAAATACTTACATCAAATTTCAAAAGACTGCAATAATTTCAACCTGTCATATCACGAAAAAATTTCTCAACGCAATTCAACAGTAAAGAGTTACCTTGGTGAGAACCCGTGCTCTTTACACTAAAACAGCTCAGTGAAAACTGAAGACAATTACCGGACAATAATAATAATAATGGGAATGCACTTGAGCGTTATAAGTATTTCACGAGAACTTTCATCCCCAAAAATGTCCGGTCGAGAGGGAGGTATTAGTCCTCCCAAGGATGAATACAAACTCTCGATTGAGTGAAATGAAACTTTAATCCTTTCGGAGAGAGAGAGAGAGTGGAAAGAGACCAGAATAGCGGGTCTAAGAAGAGTGGGAAGGGAGGGAGAGAGGTTCGTTGACTTCCGCATGGACGGACTGAAGAGGAGACGCTGATTGTGGACAGGATGCGGGGAAGTGGAGGGAGGAGAACCATGGTCGCGGAGAGGGTAACGGACCGCAAGATGAATGAATGAATGTAGAAAGAGAGACGGGAAAGAGCAGCGTGGAAAAGACTCGTTCCTTTCGGTCTCGTTCAACAAAATGAACGAGTGCAAGAATCCATACCTATTCGAGGGTTGTGTCATCGACTACTATCACCCGCCGCACACTTGAACGGATTTACTAAAGTTGCCATTAGCATCCGAACAGAGATGCAATCTGAATTTCACGGAGAAATGAGCTAAAAATAAGGCTTTTAACTGAAATTTAAATTCGCGTCGTTATAACTCATAAACTTCACAACTTCTCAATGCTATTCCCCGCGAGTGCAAATGCTCTTATGTAAATTAGGAATAAATGGATTATTCTCCAATCATCCCCGCACTCCTGCACTTACACTTTTATTCAAAACCTTATTTTACTAAGGAGACTCTCTTGAACATCTTTGAGCTGCATCTTTTTCTCGATCGGGCGTGAAATTATTATGAAATTAGGACAGGGGCAGGGGCTGTTTTGCTACCTTGGGTTCGTGAATTAACGCATGCGTTGATGCAATTCACGGCTTGAAAATACGCATTTAGAAGTTAACTTTTGTAAGTGCATTTTTATTATGTTTCACATAAGCAAATATTTCGTAGCTGGCATACATTTATTATGTATAGGCTCCTCAATTTGCACGAATGAAAACGATCGTGGCTTCATATTTTTTTCATATTTGTCACAATTTTTACTATTCTTGGCGTTACTTGTAATTTTTTCCACAGTTTTGGGTGGCGTTTGGACCATATTACTGTATTCATAAAATGCAAGCTACAATGAGATTGCAAAAATCGAGGAGTCTACACATATTTTGTTGCATTTTGGGTGTTTACGTTTGGGCTTCGCAATAACAAGTGTCGTCTAAAAGGGGATTAAGGGCACTTCCGTCTCGATTGGTCTTTTATGGTGACGGATCAATCGCGTAAAACTTTTGCTACCGTTTTAAAATTTTCAGGACAAGCACAGCAAACTCTTTTCAGTAGTTTCCTTTATCTCAAATATTTTAAAAAAATATACATCTGACGGTGAGGATAATATTAAAAGATAAAAGTTAAAATTATCAAATTTGAGATACAAGCAAATTTTGAAAACGGTCTACATACTTTATATACTCCACAAATTTCAAGACGGCGAAATATGTATTAACCAAATGATCCGCCACCAAAAATACCTGTCGAGGAGGAGGTATGCATAAAACGAAACACCATTTATAACAAAATTATAATGAACTTATGCCAAAATAAAAAATGAAAAACACTAATAAAAGCCACAATATAGTATACACGTTTTCATTTCCAACCGCAATAGATCTTCTAGCTGTCAACAGCGACATAACAATGCTTCATGTGCACATATTTAAATTACTTACAAATAGCACTAAATTGGCAGAATTATTGAAAATATAGGGCGGCATATATGATTCCTGTGTATTTTTTATTTGAAAGTCTACTTAGTATCAAGTCTACTTAGTATTCAAGCAATCAGCAGTAGCATTAAAAGGCTTCATGTAAGCGTATTTAAATTACTAAAATAATCCAAAAATGGGCAGAGTTTTTGAAAATATTGAGTCGCACGTATGATGCCTATTAATAATATTTCTTCTTGTTGTTGTTTAATTTATGAAGTGCAAAACATCAATAATATAGCAGTTTTATGCGGCTAGTCCGTCACCAATACACCGGTATGCTTCTTCTTGTCTCTGAGCCAAATTAATTCCTTGGTGAGGTTCACTAATATATTTTTAAAAAGCACGAACCAGGTAAGAACATAAATAGTTATATCTTCAGAATATGAAGATGTAACTCTGTATTTCTTCATTCCGTAATCCAATCCCGATTACGATGGAGTAGATAATACGTGAAAAGGTTCATAAATACACATTCAAGTCACGACTGAGGTTGTTATGCAATGAATCATTCTCGTCCACAATAGCATGAAACTATTAATATAAATAGAATAGTGAACCTGACAACGTTTATTCTTTTATCTTCCATGATGGAAAGGTTTCACGCTGTTACGCACAAGCCTGAAGTCATCAGCCGCAATTTAATTATCTCGCGCCCTCAAGCGGATTCGTTCATTCAGAAATAGGAGAACGAACAACCTTAAGAGAGAGAAAGAGGGATGGGTGAAATGGGAGGAAGATGAATGCGGTCAGAGCACGCGGTCGACGGGCACGCGTGGCCACCAGGGAACGTTTCAAGGTGATTCTCTCTGGACGCGTGATATTCTTTTTTTTCCTCTTAGTCGTCATTATATTCGTTTCGGAAGGATAAGCGGGCCGACCTTGAGAACGATTGAGTGCATCATATAAGCGGCAGTGCAAAATACTCAGGGATCCACAACATAACACTCGCTTATTTCATCAGAGTCACGGGAAATAAAAATAGGCAGCAAATGAAAGACTCATAAATTGAATTTCTTAGAGCGCTAATTCTCTCCCTTCCTCGCGAGTGTTAAAGCTAATGAAAATACAATTTCCAATCGAAGTAAATAACATGAAAGAAAATGCAATCAGTCAATCAGACTCATTAGATCTATCAAGTAATCTCGGATTTAGTCATTTCAGCGTCGGTCCCAATCTCAGAGACCGATTATTGTGTGCCTCTTGTAAATGTTTACTGTGAAGGCCTAATCTATAGCTACTATAAAACCAACTTCCGACCACTGACTAACCAACTGATTCATTCAAATGTTGAGAATGATTAATTGAGTGTCTGAAACAACTACTTTCCTGGTGACGGATAACTCGCGTAAAACTCGAATAGTTGATGCTGTTGGGAAATATTTAAGTCTTTGGAATTGATCATGCAAGGGATTACAAAATGATTTTCTTCATTCCGTAATCCAATCTCGATTACGCTGGAGTCGATGATATGTGAAAAGGTTCATAAATACACATTCAAGTCACGACTGAGGTTGTTATGTAATGAATCATTCTCGTCCACAATAGCATATGCATGTCATATAATCTGTCGTTATTAATCTCTCCAATATCATTTTACAAACTAATGAAACGGATAGTCATCCATTGATGCAGAGAAAGTTTTCGCTGCTTCGTGGAGGAATTAATGCCACCTATACCAATAATGTGGTTCTTTACTCTAAAACCATAGAAGAAAAAGAATGTAGATAAGGTGGCTTCAATTCTCAATATCATTGTTGTAAAAATGCATCCTTTCAATTAGACATTCTCTTATTAAGATTATTCTTTCTACACAAATAATTAGATACACATCATGATACAGCATATTCAAGCAGCTAACTTGCAGAGTTAACCACTTAAAAGCAACTCAAAAACAGCAACACAAGAAATGATAAAAAAAGCAATGCAAATTTTCTATGACAGTTCATGCGAAGAAAGCGACTGAGGATACCCATTAAAAAACTAGTAAACAAATGTGATGTTGTGAATCACCAATAGTTTAACACTTGGTATAATTCTTTTTCCTCGACGCTGAACGGAGACCACGTATGAGATTTAACTCGTATGGCTATCTCGGCAACAAATTTAAGAAGGAATCTATTAAAAATAAGTAAGCGATTTAATAATTTGCTATTTATTCTTCCAGCGTGTTCGCCAACACGAAAAAAATTCCATCCAATTGCAAGGCGTGAGTGAAACTTGCCACAAATTTTCACGAGTCGATGGCTTTTAATTACTTAGAAAACTCGCCCGCTTGACGAGATGGCTTCAACGCCAACTTTGAGGGCTCATAGACCCTTGCGAAGTTGCGAAGCCGCCTGTCATTGTTGCGGATGTGAGGGAGGACACAAAATACGAAAAAAAAAAAGGGAAAGTCCCTGTCTCCTCGGTCCCTTGGAAGCCTAAAAAATAAAAACAATAAAAAGGGAAATATAAAAAAAAACGGGGAAGGATTCTTTCATTTTTTCCTCCCCAGCGACGCGACGACTGTGTCTCCTTTCAAGAGACCAAAACCCTGCCCTACCACCAGCCCTTTCCCACATCTGTGCGGTGATACGATACATCTACTTAGGTCTAACTGATATCTTAGTACGTTATTACGTTATTCCCACGTTTGCTCACATCTTCATGCACTTGGTAATTGTAACTTTGTTCACTTTGTATATTTTTATTGTTTTTTAAAGCATAATTCAACGACTCTTTTGTTATTAACTGATTCTCTTATTAAGATTACAACTTCTATACAAATAATTAGATGCACATAATGATACAGCATATTAAAGCAGATAATTTGCTAGAGTTAACCACTTAAAAGCAACACAAGAAATGATCAAAAGCAATGAAAATTTTCTATGACTCTTCATGCAAAGAAAGCGATTGAGGATAGCCATGAAAAACACAGTAAACAAATGTGATGTTTTAAATCACCAATAGTTTAACATTAAAAACAATCGACATAATTATTTTTCCTCGTCGCTGAATAGAGATCACGCATGAGATATATCTCGTAACTCTGTAACTGTACTCAATTTCAAGAGTAACTTGACAATGTGTTCCTCTGCAAATGTTAAATGCATGACGAGGGGTTGAATGGAAGATGGAAATTTAAGTGTAACAATATTATGTAACCCGTGTTGTGCTTTTCCAAATATATTAGCGAACCTAACAAATTTTATTCTTTCATTCTCCACAACGGAAAGGTTTCACACACTTAATCCTGAATTCATCAGTTACATATTCTTATTTTCCATTTTTGGGTACTATATCTTCTAATTATTTTTAATGCATTTGTTATTTTTTTGCATATTTTTTGCATTTTTTTCGTTTTTACAATCCAGCAGTTGGTTGAAAGTGCATAAAATAGAAAAATATATGTTCAGTACAGACTAAATTAAAATATTAAAATTGAAATTATTTGTTAATGAGTGAGTCGGCAACCCTAACGCGAGGTGAAAGACTCAAAGAGTGTCTAATTTCAAGTATTTTTTTATTTTTAAATTGAGATTTCAAGAAAGTTTACGCGCGATTTAATGAGGGATCTCGACGTCATAATTCGCACAAATTCTGTTCCGGTCCACCAAAGCCATTCCTGCGTACGCACGTGAACTCGTGCGAGCAAAAATATGAGACCAGGCCTTAAGAAACATGCCTCAATCGAATATTGATGAATAATAATTAATGGATATAAAAGGTGATCATAAGGGAAGACCTACGAAAAGAGATTTCTTGTGGAAATCCTGAGAAGATGATGGGCCTTAAACGGCCACGTAACGAGGCATGATGGCCTGATGAAGGCAATAATGAGAAAGGCAAATGACGGGAAGGTCATATGAGATTCTCGAGTAAGATACACAGATAAAATGAATTAGTATGCTGAGGAAAAGAAGTATATTCATTTCACCTTTGGGCGAAAGTGTATAAAATAGGAAAATGGGTATGCAGTACAAGCCAATTTAAAATTTAGGATTATTTGTTAATAAGTGAGCAGGCAACCCCAAGGCCGGATCCAGGATTTTTTTAGGGGTTGGGCAGAAATACCTGATACGCAAACGGTCTTCCCATATTTGAGATCAAAAACAAACATACAACAATAACTGTATGAAATACAGTATACCTGTATCCTCTTCACTTTAATATGAAAGTTATTAATATGGAATTAAATGATTAAGGCTCTGCAATACAAAAAACAAAACAAACGTAATGGTAACCTTATTAAAAATCTTGTCTATTTCTTAAGCGTCTGGGGGGATAGCACGCGCCCCCTCCCCCCCCCCTAAATTTGCGTGTAGGCAACGCCTTAAGGGAGCGAAAGTCTCAAGGGATATTTTTGTGTCGATGTATGTCAACGTATGATTGTATTATGAGGAATTATTATTATTAAAAACACTATACCGTGTTGGGATCCGGTGCAGAAAGACTTAATCCGCGAACTGAATAAAATACAAAGGAAGGCTGCGCGTTTCGTCAAAAACTGCTGCGGGCGTACCAACAGTGTTACACAGATGTTAAGCGCATTAGGCTGGGAGCCGCTGGAGACTCGGAGGCTGCGCGCTAATCTTAGATTGCTTGAACAATTGAGAATGGATGTCTTTAAGAGCGACACAGAGAACATAATATTAGAGCCACACCATATTTTCAGGTCCGATAGAAGCGATAAATTAAGAGAGATGTTTTTCCGAACGGATAGATATGGGAATTCGTTTTTCCCCCGTACCATAAAGGACTTTAATAAACGCTAGTCCCAACTTCGTTCGAGCGCTTCTTTTTTTTAGCTGTAAAAGGCCGGTATCCTAACACCCCCTGCCACACGCCTTTTAGGCGGATTGCGGGGTATTATGTAGATGCATAGTGTAGAAGTTTAAGGGCATTTGACAATTATTTTACTGAATGATATTATTCGCAAAGAAAAGAAAGAGCAACCCAATCGATAGAGGGATAAGCAATGTAAGTCCACTCAACACGCTGCAACTCAGAGTCCCAAAATATGAAACCCTAGCCAGACCGCACCCTATATTGCGTTCCCCCTCACACAGCGCAGCCTCCATCCCTGACTTGGCACCCCCAACACACCCCTTCAACACTGCGAAATTACACACTCCGCTCACGAAGCACGTTCTCCAATACGGCGCAGGAGGATGGGGGCCTGGAGTCTGTGACAGGGGGTGTGTTCCAGCGGCCTCTTTCGGGTCCAGGGGGGTGGTTTGGTAGGGGTGGGAGGACAAGGGGGTGGGGAGGTGTCGCTGTGAGCGTTGGGATACTGCGATGCATTGACTGCAAAGTGCGATGTTCGCACAAGGAGGTGGAAAAAGGCTGTAGGAGTCCGTGGGGAAAAACTTCAGCAACCCCAGAATTCGCCGGACTGTTTGCCTATACGCCGAAGCAACAGTTATACGGCAGCAAAGTCATCAGAATCCAATAATGAAGGGCGTTTTCAGAAGCCATCAAATCAATCGAACTTGATTATTGGCACTTCACCTGATGACGAAAAATAACGATCTCATATGATAACAATGGGGAACAAATTTTTTTTGTATTAGATCTGTGACTTGTTTTTGGTTAAATTTTGGCCTCGGGATGAGAAAATTACCTCAGTTTTTAACTATCACGTCAACTTTTTAAGTCACAGGATACCCTCTTTCTGTCTAATACTTCAAAAAAAATTGTAAATGATGGAATTTAAAGGGAAATCTTACCTTATATGATATCCCTATAGAATGATTTAATTTATACATGGGCTAAATTCAGTAACTGAAAGTTAAAATTGCAATCAATCAAATAGTGATTTTTTTACCAAACGGTAGATTTACACATTAAGGTAAAATTTTTCGCTTATAGCTTCTTTTTCTTGAGTGCTTAATCAGTGGACATTCTCGCATGATGCTCCTACAAAAGTCATCCATAATTTACGAGCTACCTCCAACGGAAGAGACAGCGATCGGTTACCGCCGAGTTTGACAAAATACCAAACGGTAGATTTACACATTAAGGTAAAAATTTTCGCTTATAGCTTCTTTTTCTTGAGTGCTTAATCAGTGGACATTCTCGCATGATGCTCCAACAAAAGTCATCCATAATTTACGAGCTACCTCCAACGGACGAGACAGCGATCGGTTACCGCCGAGTTTGACAAAAAATGAAAAATTAATATGTAATAATACCCATAGTAACTTATGTTAGAATAAGGACAAGTGGAGGCCAGGTGATGCGACTACTTTGGTCCATATATACCTCGAGATTGTCAATGGTAACGTGGGTATTATGTCACGTGACTGGCAAGCAATTAGCGTATATATATAACTATTGATTGAGATGGAAAAATCGTGCGAAAATCAGGCTAAAACCGGGTAGATTTTTGGGCGGGGTTATGTTATTCCTCGAAGCAACAGTTACATAACAGAAAGGTCATCCTATAAATCTTTGGCTTCGACGGTCGGGTAGATAGGAATCAACAATTCAGTACGAAAACTGTGGCCCTCAAAAAAAATCCCGCGACCTCGAAAAATCTTTTCCTCTAAATTCAGCAAGACTGAACTTTTCGAGGTCCTAACACTAGCATCTAACAATGGGGTGACTTTACATCAACATGCGTAACATCCTTTATGGGGTGACTTTAGACTAAGACGAATGCGAATTTGTGAGGTTAATGATTTTTTTCTCTGTGGAGTTTTCGCACAGTTTGTGCATTGCGTGTGGCTCCGTTAAAATATCACCGTGGCTACTCCCCGTGCACTTAAATTATGTCACAAAAGCAAAATCTGAGAAGTTTGTTATGCTACGTGTGGTGTGTTATCTTGAAATAAATCCTGATTTCCTTCCGCCGCTTAAAATGGACTTCTTTGACTATAAGGTAGCAAAAGGTAGCAAAAGGCATCACATTAAAAACAGAATGCTGATATGATGCTTTGGAATATTTTATATGGTTTTCCTAGCATCGATTCCCCATTTTTACATATTGTCATTACGTGCGCACTGCATAGCCATGAAATCTCATGCAGTATAGGGTAAGATTCATGTAACCTATGCTATTAACAGATACCTTCGCAGAGTTATTTTAGCACAATAGCGGCTTTTGTTGTTCAATGAAACTTTTTGATGCGACATTAAACTGTTTAAAACTCCCTTTCACAGTTTGCATTCGACTCAAAGCAAACAAAATTCAAATTATTTTAAGGGAAATAGGAATCAAAAAGAATGTGATCACAAGTAACGCTACGCTATATAAAGTTGGAATAGATTCCATAGCATTGGAAGTCTCTTGGTATCACAGAGAGAGGTCTTATGATCTGAATTCGGTAGCCATTTTATACATGCATTTTAAGGCAGACCATCATAAATGTAAACTTGCACGGTTTATATTAGTGATGTCACTGACTGCAAAACTGTATTGAATAAAAAAGTCATGTCGTTAAGCTATAGGTATTTATTTAATGCAGCCATTTAAGAGCAAAAAAGCATGTAACAACCGGAGGTGAAGAAATATGGGGTTCACTTATGTATTCTTTAAACCAGTATTACGCAGGATGCTCAATAACACTATACCAGTTCTCTTGTCAAGACGGTGATGAATTGAGTTTAAAATGTATCAATCCATCACAAGAAGACATACATATTTGTACAAATTAGGGTGGACACTTGAATTATAAGAACTTTTCACATGCTCACGATATGTACAGGCTTTGCAGGAGGACTATGAGTATACTATCCTTACACTGCACTCCTTCTGATCTTTGCATCACTCCAAAGCGCATTAAGAAGAGCTTTCAATATTTCATTTCATTATTTCACAGCTTTTATTATTCTTAGAGTGTGTCTAAGGATAAAAAACTCAAGTTAACACATGATAGTAGGTTTTTCCAAGGAATTGAATATGGTGGTGTTAGTGAAGTAATTTTATACAATTAAAACAATGTCCTTTGAAGTAATTTGCCTCATACAAATTCTGTGGAAACAAAACAGCCGGCCGTGGCTACTATACACAAAGTTCACAAAATAGACAGGCACAAGCTATGAGAAATATAATGAAAACTTGGTCAGCGCGTATGGATTCATAAAATGACAGATGTACAATTCAAGACGTATCTCACGGCGCAGCGTAGCATCTATAGTGAAGGGAGGACAGTTGGCTTTGAGGATAGGGGATGAGTTTGACGAGGGCTGGAAGACAGCAGTAATAGGCAAGGACGAGGGGAAATAGGGGTGGTGGAAATAGGGGAAGTTCTCGAGATGGATGGGGGAATATCCTTCCCATCCCCACGTTAGATGATGATGGACGACGATGCGGAAACTTTACCTTGGGAGTTTGCGGTTGGACACGATTGAAATAATTATTATCGGTAGTAGTGTTGATTAGTTTGGAAAGCGTGATCAAATAGGTAGATCATTCCAGAAACACTCCGATCAAAATCTTTTTCAGTATTTCCCTCTTAAAATGCATCAATCTAGATTGCATTTAAAGCCCATTTCCGACTCAGGACTGACTGATTCATACACATATTTGGAATGAACGAGGCGAGATACGACAAAGAAACCATAGAATCGAATAGCTCCAACATCATCCGAAACCCAAGGATAACTTTTGAGAACACTAAATCTACAATAGTGTTGTCAACTGCCTCTACTTTTCGTTGGCATCTGAGGGTCAAAAAATCGATGTTATTGAGGAATTTGACCATCTTTGAGAAGCATCTTAAAGGCACCGAAGTCATTATGTCAGCCATTAGTCCACACTTTGTAACAGTCGGAAAGCCTGGAAACCAAAAAAAATATTTTGTGTTCCGAGGATTCAATTTAAGTAGGTTATATATCAAGGAAAAAGTAATACTTAAGGAAAAAATGGTAAGAACTGGCAAAGTGGCCAGAGGAGTCTAATAAATCGAGCGAAAGCGAGTCTACATGATACTGTACAAGCCGCAGGAAATCTTTTTACGCATATTAATTGATGCCCGAGGTGAAATAACCACTCAGCAATTTCTACTAGTCGTACAAGTAATTCGAGAGGGAGTTATTTAGCACTGACGATATTTTACTCTCCTGGTACAAATATCACGGAATAAATATTTTTGATGCTCTTTTTTTTTAAATTTCCTTATAGAACCTCGACGTTTTCCTATATCAAACCTCAAATTTATTATGACGAAATCGAAAACCAATTTTGGCCCAATACGGGCGATATACTTCTCATGTTAAGTAAATACCTCTTGAACTTTTATTTACGATATGTAAAAGGTTTTGCGCGCTAATTTAACTTCGGATATCAAATAATATGAGTAAAAAGAATTTTTGCAGCGTAAAAGTGTGGTACTACTTACACTTGGGTCTGAAAATTGACTTTTGTGAATATATCGAATCAAGTATACACTATTAAGATTTAAACTGTGGTTTTACGACATTTTGTTATTTTGAACTCTAATTTTAAAAATGTGTTTGGTGCATTTGAAACACTAGTGTACTATGTACTAGTGTATTATGAACAAAAAGACATAAAATGTAGCCTCTGATTTCAATTTGGCCAGAATTATTTCTCTACCACTACATAACTTCGCCAATGGTAATTGGTATGTTTAAGAAGCAGAACACGGGTCCCAAGACCTTGCTGGATGTTAGAAAATGAAAATTTTGGTTTCCTCACGCGTATTCCTGTAAGCTAAATTGGTGTTTGGTGACCTGCTGGTGCATACGAAATGGCGTTCCCTCATCTCTATTCTCACCCTCCCCGGATGGCTTTACTCTTAGAGGTAGTAAGGACAAAGTTGCATGAAGTTCCCCCTTTACCCTTGCCTATCCCCTCCTCTTCGGCACCTATTACTTGTCGTGTCCACATGAAACCATGCAAATCATATCCAGAGCGCTAGTAAGTGGAGAGGTTTTTTTTTAAATTAATACTTCTTTAAGCGCGTTAAGTAGCCATATTAAAACTATATTATCAGTGATCCGTAATATCTTCATGCTTCCTCTTTCGAAATTTTCTCTTTTTACTTTGTTTTCTCAAATATAACTAAAAAAAATGAGCGCGAGCTTTCAAAAGCCTCGGCCTTGAATATCTATAAGTATTTATTTTTATTTTTATAGAAAGGCAATTTTTTCTTACACTGAAGTTTATGGCAGTTAATTATATGGAAACTATTAATACAAATCTTTTTGAAAACAGAATTTCATTACGATTCATAAAATCGGGAAGAAAACTCATGCATGAAATTATTCTTCCACAATTTACGCCAGAGAAATTTTAAATTCCATCGGCCAGTCCCCAAAGCCTGCCATATATTTTAATTTACCCATCTACCAAGCTACATTTTTCATTGTTTAATGGTCATAACAAAAGTTGGCATGAATGCGTGAGACAGAGGTGGCACATTACCAAGCCTGCACTACTCATTTTATTTCCATTAATTTCCGGAGCTGTAAGTAATATGCGTGTTACAATTTGCAAAACTGATGCAACAAAAAACTTCGGGACAGAATTCCACTACATTATGTTTTTAGTTTATAACCGGCACGACCAATTGTAAAATTAAAATATATTTCGAGGTATTTGTGCAATTTTTTTAAAACAATATCAGCGATTTTATCTTAAGATAAAGACTTTGAAAGCAAGCAAGTTCGCGCGCTCAGCACAGAAGGACAAACATTAGACAGTAGTTTTTTTAACAATGATACTCTCTGCTATAATAATCAATATGAATGTAGCCAACAATAATCTTATAAATGAAATTTGAGGCGTGAATTGGTGAAATTGCTTCATGTTAAATAAATAAAACTTTGTAAATTTCAAATATGATGTTAGTAACAAGCAGTTTCGTCGCAGTGCGACATCGTCAGGTTCAAAGACAGGATACAGGGACAGTACACACTCTTACATAAATACTATTCTCTATTGGCTTGATCCATAACTTTGTAAATTTCACATATGATTTTAGTAACAACCAACGGAGAGTATACTTTCCCTGTATCCTGTATTTGAACTTGACGATGTCGCACAGTGACGAAATTGGTTGTTACCAAAAATCACATGTGACGTGTACTAAGTTTTTTATTTAACTTATATATTAAATTTTGAATGCTCCCATTAGTATTTTAGAACCCCTACGAGTAGCATACGAATGTCTTATCAGGATATTCTATCGAATATGGAATTCATGTGTTGGAGAAGATTCGATCGCATCATCGAATTTATACCCTATCCTAAATAAAAATGCCGGAGGAAATATATATTTCTTCGCATCCCTTTAGAAGTGCTACGCGAAGGAGATTCAACCACAGCCAATCTTAAATAAACCTGATGCTATCCATGCCTGTCGAAAGAATTCACAACTTTTCCGATATGCCACGGATTATATTGTCAACGTCACCGCTTTTGTGGGCCAATTTCTCGGAAGGTGAGATGTCGATATTCGAGAAAGAAGTATCTGTTACGAAGTGATGGGGCTGGGAGTGGCCGGGAGGGAAGATGGAGGTTTGTGTGGTGGCTCAAGAGACGATAAAGTGGTAGACATGATCGATTGACACGACGCTTCCTCGGCAATGGGGGAATCTTGAGACAGGTTAGGAGACAGACGGTGGGGAGGCCATGGATACACCCCGATGGTATCTTCCATTGAATGATCAAAGAATCCCATTGGCTTGATCCAACAGTTCTCCAATGCAAGAGAATTTTTCGTTGTTATAATGGTATCTCATGATTAATCGAGAATTGCGAAACTTGTATCACAAAAGTAAGTAAAATTACAATTTATTCATGGTATATTTTATTCAGCATATTAAAACCACTTGTCTGTTTCCACACACTTTTATTTTCACCGACCATGGTTTCGGCAACTTGTGAAACCATGGTCAGTGAAAATAAAAGTGTGTGGAAACAGACAAGTGGTTTTAATATACTGAATATCAAAGATTTCCACCGTATCACGCCGGACACTGCATCTTTTATGGTATATTTTAGGTATTAATATAATAGGTGTAATATCTTGAGACATGATAGCCTGATGAATACAATCGTCGAGGGACAAGTAGATTGCAAGAACGGAAAAGGAAGACCTCGAACAAAATATGTGATAAAGAGGGTTCTGAAAGATAAGAAATACGTAGGTGTGAAAGTATTGGCTCATAGGGGAATTGAGTGGAGAGCTGTGTCAAACCAATCTCAGGATTGCTGACCAGTGATGATGATAATTTAGGTAGAAACAGAAATAATGATTTCTGTCTCGATACAGATGTACTCAAAATTATTGACTTATAAATTCTTTAAAAAATCTCAGCATTCGAGTTAGTAAATCAATAGTTTCTGGCAATTTTCACAAATCTACTTTTGTAAAAAAAATGCCAGAAAGTTTTGCTTTAAAAATATGTCAGAATTACACCACGTAAAATCTGAAACAACTCTCTTCATCAGTATTCGAACGCCGGAAAAAAATAAAAACTACGATGACAATATAATTAGCAAAGAAGTTCACTAAAATATCCATAGGTATTATAACTGAAAACAGAAACAGATAATGTTTATTTTTATTATCGAAGCAGATAATATTGATAAGATTGCACTTTCTTCCTTTTCCTCTTCGAAATATTTTTCTCGGCTTATTCATTTCAGCACAAGATAGAGATGTACGTACATCTCATACCACTTCAACTTGCATTCCTCGGTGATACAACGTTGAGAAGGTTGGTTTAATCAAGAAGGGACGTGGAATATGGCTATCTACGAGGATCCCTCCAGCGAGTTGATGATGGGAAGATGAAAAGAGACCGGGGCAAGAGACTCGGTGTCCCCGCAGATTTCAAGGGGGTTAATGCAATTCTTCCGCTCTCCATCGGCGAGGAATATATATATATATATGGGGACAACCGGTCTCTGGGAATCCTATAAGAAGGACGAATGTTCATGGCGAGCCCATGAAGCTTACACCATTCCAGTCTCGTGCGAGTTAGCGCACTGGTGACCGATTGTGCCACAATTAGCGACTTGTATTAACATTGGAACCGCAAACTTTTACGTGTAAAATTACCGGTGCACAGTGGGCTAGGATTGAAATTATCTGCACAAAATCCGTCATCTCTACTGTAAACTTGAATTTTAAAATGCTGCAGTGTGATTACAGAAGCTCCATGCTACAAGGAACCAAAACTATTATATTTTTGTCTCTTTCTGTAAGACCGTGAGAGGTAAATTAACTTGACTGAATAATAGTAATAATTTATTACTCCTACATTTGGTTTTTACATCTGAATACAAAAAAAAACAAGAGAAGGAGCTTTAGGTGGTCTTCAAGGTCATAGGACCAGAATTGAGCCAACATCAAATAACAAAATGTATGCCAATAAAAACATAATAATGCAGTAAATGATACATGAGTGTTTTAAATATATAACATCAAAATAAAGTTTCAACTATTTCTTACGAGAACTAATTATCTATAATTATTATTTTTATTATTATATATATTTTATTATTAATAAATAAACTAATTATCAATTTGATTACATCTGTTGAAAAATAAAACTGATTTCTTTTTCTTGTGATACTGTAAGGCTGTAGTGTTTCCTTTGATTGTGGGTTTACCATTTTAGTAGCTGCAGTACACTTTTTCGTAACATTAAATACGCCAAGGATGATGTTCGCCATGAAAAAATATTTGACTTAGCCGGTATTCGAACCAGGATCTCAATCAGAGCGAACTTTGCAATAGGTTTTACCGAACAAGCCGGGTTCGAATCCCAGCTGAGTCAAATATTTTTTCATGGGGAACATCTTCCTAGTTGTATTTTACTTTTCATCCGTGCGCGCGACTGTGTAGAAATACCTTTGTTTCATGCAGTGCTGTTTTGCAACAGTTTTCAAGATTTTATTGAAAATTAAATTTGGCTAATTAAGAGATGTCTCCTCTCATCCAATCGCTCCAATCGGTCAACAAGATAGTTCCTGTTTTAATTTTATTCGATACCTACTACACCCTTGAAAATTTAATTTAGATCAGTCAAAAACTCATTATGGTGACGGGGCTATATCTCAACTATATTTTTGCTCAAAATATGACTAATTATTGGAATATAGATTTTTTCAAAATATGACTAGATACAGACAAGTAATAGAATTATCTATTATTTAAACCAAAGCCTTTTTTGTATTTGAATGGAGGAGAGAAATGATGTCAGGCGATAAACGTGGTAATAAAAATTGTAATTAAGTGGCGACGGAAATATCCTCTCGTCACTAGGTCTCATTAGTACACCGCACAAATACCACATGATATGATTGTCAAAAATAATAGGAGCACGGTAATAACAATTGCAAAAAATTTTAATCAGCTGTTAAAAGTTGAAAATGTCTAATTTGTTGGCCTCGGTGGCGGGAGGGGGATAAGTCCTCGCCTATCATACCGATGGTCGTTGGGTCGTGTCCCGCCTGGAAAAGTTTCCCCTTAATAGGGCGTGGATATGTGAGGTCGTTTACTGTTATTTGTTGAAATCCCCGATGGATACGTTTCATTGTGCCGCTTTCAGAGGTAATTGAGATAAGTGAAAAAATAAATTCACGCTAAAATTTCACAACCTTCCGAGTATACTCGTTATAGCATTCGAATTGTAGACAAAAAATTAAGAATGTCAAATGCAAAGGGCGACTACATTTTTCATGGGCGTGCTCAATAATAGGTTCCATTGTGATGATTCAATGCTGCCAGTAGCCACTCTTGAATAGATCACGTAAATGCATGGCAGAAAAATGGATATAAGCAGTCCATTCGTGCAGCAGTGAAAAAGAAGAATTCAGGGCCGCTGCCAAGAGATTTCCTAAGAAGTCGTATACAAAGGAGAATCCATATTTCACTGCGCACAGCTGAACTTCCATCGCAGGCCTTCGAGTAGCAACAGTTTGCCATTAAATATCCAGCTCATATTTCTTGGGTCGAGTAAATTCGGAAGGGAACCTCTCCTAAAAAAAACACTCCTTCACAGCGAACGTAACACTAAAAGTCGCCATGATTTAAATGCATGGAGAGGATTTATGGAGTCTGATTAAATATCGATGACGTTACCAACGGCTTTTCTAGCAAACTTTCCGTAAAATAAGCACCTCATTTCACACCAGATTTTCCAAGACGCCTCCATACCATGACGTTCAAATTGCAAATTACGTTGGTCATTTCAAAAGAGTAAAAATTGTTCCTGTACGATGAAAAATCATTCAAACTGTTGTATTGGTAAAAAGATCTGACTAAATTCACTATTACTGACAAAAACCTCTCGTCATCAATCGAAAACTTTGACAGCAACATGACATAATTAATAAAAAATATCAAGTATTGAATTCATACCGTCAATGGGATGAATATCGATAAAGTCGGAAAAATTTTCCCAACGATTTACAACGAAGCTTGAAGGTTAATACGATATTTCATGTTATTTATGAAACAAAGTCTATTTATTAAATTTAATACCACTTTAAAATGCAACCTTATTTTTCACTTGTGACAAATTAATTACAAGTTATGGATTATAGTTGAAGCTAATCGTTCCAGGAACCTCAATTTCACAGCAAAAATAAGAGAATCAAAAACTTTCTATCCGATTTAGAAGTCATTTTTGTATGTCAACATCTATGCTATACTTAAAACTGAAAATTAAATATTTTCCATATGTAACCTATCTTGACCATTACTTAAGAAGAACCAATATCGCTGATGAAAATGAGAGTAGGTATCGTACTTTAGGATATGGTGCTATGCAGTCATATCCTGGAGATCAAACAAAGTTTATCAGTAATTATATTCATCATAGTACTATCATATTTAGCAAACCATATCCACCCTTAAATATTTTACACATGGTAGTGTAACAGTATATACTAAATATTTATTTCAATGGATTATATACATATAAATAAGAAATCGAAACCAAGAATACTGTTGAATACATTTTATACACACATACCTTTCTCAAAAAAATAAGCACTTGTGAATGATTTTCCTCCTCCGTATTGTTTGAAATATATACGTGACGTAGCCAACATAATCACTTCTTTTTTTGTTTCTTGTACTTGAAAAGAATTATCTAGTGCATCCTAACGTAAAGTAAAAATTATTCTGAAACAAACAGCTTCAGCATTGCGCATCCCGATGTTATCACACGATGGTCATTAAAATTAAGGTAAGGAAAGATAGCAAACCATTACTGAGGTGAAGGTCACCTCAGGATTCGGAAGGGAAAGGCACCGCTGATGCAATTACCGCAAGAAGAACCCTAGGAACGAACTTGGAGACTCAGGAATTTCTCATTTGTTCTGACCGACGCAGTAGCGAACAAGTCTCCTTTTTATGTCAGGTGGAAGCCATTACGCCGCCTCTCTTTGTGCAGTGATGGCAGATGGCTGGTATGTATGTCGGGCACGCGATAGGACCGGCTTCGAAACTGCATGACATTGACCCACTTCCGGTACGTTCGAGGAATATCGTAGCATTTCGCATTTCCCGCGGGGCGGCGCCCTTTGCGCTTTTTTTCCTTAGCTTGCAGTGGGAACGCTTTGTTGAACATTTTCAGTTGGAAGGATACAGTGTAAATTACTAACATTCACTGCGAACAAATACCAAATATGTATTTCTGTTTTCCGCAAAAAATATTTCTTAACTTGTTCAAAGAAAAGCGTTAGCAAATTGAAAAAAAAAGCGAGCAATGAAAATAGCATCGAATTCATTATCAAATGTATTACATAAATTACTCATACGACATCAAATGATGAAATAATTTTTTAACGCCAATGACTGATATTCAGAGCTAATTTTGGTAAATAATATAATTAATGGGAAATCAGGTAGGCATATTAGATTGTTAAAAAATGAATGATTGAAAATAAGGAGCTAATTTAGTATTATTTTCGTTGGATTAATAGAAGGTAGAATATGAGTAATATGGGAATGTCTAAATGGCTTGTAATGGGAATTTTCTGTTTTTATCGATTATCACAGCGAATTAATTAGAGCTCAGGAATTATATTGGACGCATCAAGTGACAACTTCAAGTATCTCGTTTTTATCTAACATGGAACTTAAAAACTCATTCCAATAGTGGGATCCCATCCCTTTTGACCTAAAAGATTACATGAGAAATTTTCATCGTCAGCTCCCTCATTAACTTATCTTTATATAGAGTTGGCCACCACAAAGAAATAAGTTGTGTCATAGAGTAAGTATACATAGAGTAAGTAATATACTTACTCTATGGTTATGTGCAGTAAAACTTCGATAATTTGATATAAGACACGGTCTCCGGCGTTACTTTGTGGAACTGCTTCATCATAAAATAAAATAAAAATACTTTGTTCTATTCCACACTCTATTTTAAATAGTACGTCTTTCCTTTTCCCTTGTCTTTCCTTTTTCAAAAGGTTAAATATTTTGACAGTTCCATGCATTTACATTTATGTTGTAAGCATGTTTGCTAAAAGAAATTTATTTAATTATATGTCTAATGACAATGTTCATTCCCACCAAACTAGAGCCTGTAGAGATCTGCATCAAACATATTGCAGGACTTTAAATGCATCCTTGGGGCCTAAATCCATGGGCCTTCTTGTACTGAACAGGCTCCCTACTGATTTTAAGTACGAAAAGGACCCAGTCCTGTTCAAAAGGAAATTAATAACGTTTTTAAGGAAATAACAGTTTTATTCCGTAAAGGAATTTTTGGGGAAAAACTAATCATATTGAATATGGAATAAATTTTATGTACTTTATGAACTTCTTTTGGTCAAATTATGGCATACAATTGTGTATTTTATTTTATTATTGTTTGCAACATTTATATGTATATGACGTGTCCTATACACTCAACTCATGTATTTTTTACTGTGTTCAGTGTCCTCTGGGCAAATAAAGGTTACTACTACTACTACTACGACCTGATGTCTGATGATAGCTAAATTTCTGATGATAGCATGATATGCAGAAACCCTGGTCGTACTATATAAAATAAAGTGTTGAATAGAACAAAGTATTTTTCTATAATTTGACCAATATTGCCTTCTCATCGAGGAGAACCCTTTCCACACGGGACGTGCTATGATGACGTTTGGCGTTTCACTGTTGCATTCCAAAAATATTAAGATGAACGAGATTTATTAGCATGCAATAAGATTCCAGCATAGTAAATTGGTATCCCAATTCAAATTATTTCAATGAGCGCAACAATTTTAGTTGGAAAGATTAATAGAAAGAAAATTATGCAAATAAGTACTATTCAAGCAACAAAACATTGAGATAATTCTTTTCAATTGTCCACCAATGCTGAAAGAACAACAAATTTTTCCCCTAATTTGCCTCCTGCAATACAAAGTCGGCTTCCGTAAGTATTACACGTAAGTTTTTTATCGTTTAGTTTATTGATAATTCAATCATTTTGTGGTGACAACAAAAATCTGAGACACATAGGGTAAATGAAAGTTTACTGTATTTATGTTGAGTGTAAATGATAAATTGTAATAAACATTTATTTATTCTCCCAATGCTCTGCTCAAATCAAACTCGGCTCTCGACCAAGAAAATATGATCGATTTCATGCAAAGGTGATAGTTACCATAAAAAAGAGTTATTTTTGCAGTTTACTCCCAGGTGTTAATAGACAATTTCTAATAATCCAATAGTTAAGTCAATATTATGAACCATCAAAAATTAGTTAACTATAGTAATGTGATAACAGCGCATATTGGTGAACAGCTGAGGGTATTATTTCGGGCAGAGTTTACGGTCGCAATTAATTTAATTCTTAAAACCGCAAAAGTGCTCTAACAACTTTCCCTGACTTCAAACCCTACATTTATAGCAACTACGCATCATCCATTCAATCTTCTCTCACGATATATATGATGTCAACTAAGCTTTTTTCACTCATCGGCAACAAAGGGAATTAAAATAGAGAGTAATGGATGTCCTAAATAAGTCCTATTGAATTTGTTAAAGTTTCCTCGGGTTTTCCACAGGGTGAGTTGCTAATAGGCCCTTGTAGGCAAAACCCGAGAATAATTTACCAGTATCATACGCTGAGAGAGAACAAATCTTATATTATAGAGTTTATTTTTATTTTGTGCAGAGTTTTTCAGATCAAGGCAGTTTAAGCTCCTCTATCTTGGAATTTTCGAGGTCCGATAGAATAGCACCCTCTCTGAAACCCCTCTTTGATTTGGGGACTACAGTTGGTCCTCTTGAGATTAAGGAGTAAGCTAAGTAAAGACACGATTGAAGGAAGTGAATGCATGGGAAACTGCCGGGCAGACCTTCTAGGATGACAGTGCGGTGGGCGGATGGTAGGTAGGTGTATTCGCGGTGGATCGATAAGGTTGATCTTAGTGGCTAGCCCTTCTCTGGTGATTCCTTAGCATCTGTCTCTCGGCGACAGAACTCGCGCCGAGAAACCAAGAACCTAAAATCAAATGGTCTCATTACTCGAACTCTTCGGTAGCTGGCAGCGTTACACGACCTGACAGTGGTACTGCAATCATTATATGACAGAGAGGTGCTCAGGAGGGTGCATAATTCCCTATTGACTGGTCGTTTTTTGGTGGCGTATTAATACTGTAAAGGATAAGCTACCATCTTGAAATATTCAGTGTACATATAACTACCCTGGGTCGATTTTTGCCCGTTACCTAGAATAAATAGATGTAAATATTTCCCATATTAGGTAATTGTGGGATAATGTCTTTTAAATTTGAGATACGAGCAATCATTATCTAGGTCTACATTATATTCTCTGAAAATTTCAAGATGTTAGCATAAGAGTCAAAGTGAGTCATTCGTCACCAAAAAATATAGATCGAGCGGGAAGTACTATGTATTCTCTGGATTGTACTTGTGCATTCAACAACAGGGTAGTTTCCTTCAGCAAAGAAAACGAAAGGCATTGATTGCGATTCATTACCTACCATATCTGGTTTTTTAGATATGCCAGTTTAAACGAATGTTAATGGTCAATTTTAACCTCATTTGAAAAAGGCCAAATTAGCGGCCGTGCGATGCAACTCCACGTGACGTCACAGGGACCTAGATTCTATACGAGTAGATAGGAGTTTAACATTGTCTGAGATTACCAATGCATGCATGAGGCACGGAGCTCAGGGAAACATTTCTTAATAATCACTTATTAAAATTGCCTATGGTCGGAAAGTTTCCTTCGTTTGATAGGGTATTCATAATCCTTATTTAAGCCCAGTGCTACCTGCTAGTTGGTTACTCTGCTACCTGCTAGCAGCCTGCATCGTATCGGCGGCCATGGCCTCGTACCAAGGTGGCCTCACACGGCGGGAGCCGGAACCGGAATGACGTCACACGGGCTTTTCCCAGCATTCATACTTAGCCGTCGCGTTTTCGCGCGCTTAAAAATTTTCACTTTTCATTTCATCGCGGAAAATATGTATCGTCATTTATAAATCTAAAAGCGTGAAATACGTACTCCAGGAGTAATAATCTTTCGATTTAGGCAATAAAAAATAATAGGAAACCACCCTATTCTCAGAAGTTTTTTCAATACGAATTCTTTCCATCACCCCATTCTAAAATCTGTGCAACATTCTTTTAAACTGGCATAATCTCAGATTAAATACGCAAATATGAGATCAAGGTGGTTGCGCGGAATTCAAAACTTTAGGTCAACATTTTAATGCCTGAGTTAGGAATTCTGATGATAAACGGAATGAATTGGCAAGCAAAATGAAATATATTGATTTTACTAAAATCATGATTTTTTTTTATTTGTGGGTAATTAATTTAATGGATATACAATTTCCAAAAGAAATAAATAACATGTAAAAAAAAATTCCCATAGGAGTAAGCCAATCAGAACCATCGCATTGTATCCATTACATAATTTAGGAGTTTGCCATTAAAATCTTGATACCACGCTCGGATGGCGATAATGAATCCCATTCAATAACGCAACGGACCTTTCGTTAAATCGCTCAAGTTAAAGAAATACACAAATTTAGCGTAAGAATTTAATAAATCATAATGTTTTCTATAGCAAATTTGAGACTTATTACAGCTGAGGAGTCACGCTGAAAAAACACTTGGATATCCCCTAATTCAAACCATCAATTTAGATAGTCTAAAATTCTCCGAATTCACTTATACGCCAGTAAGACTTCGAAATTCCCAAGCTAAGAAAATGTAATTTTGATGCTAGGAGTACGAAAGTCTCATATCATAAGCGCATACCATTAAAGAAACGACCTTCGTCGAAGACTCCTTCCTCCTTTGCTAATTACGGCTTCAGAGTATTACTTTACTTGGCCAGCCTCGAAACTTTCGCGGGCGTGACGTCTCTAATTCTTTCGAGAAGCCTGAATCGTGAGCGGATAAAAGCATTAAATAATTTTGTCTGAGTATTTTTTTCATTATAAAGTTCTTGCGGGTTGCTTATTGGGAGCCATCATGAACTAATTCAAGATAGTTTACCAAAATATGTAAGCGGAATGCAGCATCAAAGTTGTAAAACGATATTAGTTTACGCGGATGACGATTTCTTTCGTAGATATCAAATAAAATATATTTTTACCCAGCTAATCCAGACGATAATGGTAAAACTCAAGTGAAATAAAAGCCTTACATGTAGTATTCTCCAGCAATGGAGAGGGAATGAGTGAAGAACACGGATAAGCCATGACTAATGCAGTATAGCATGTTCAAATGCAGGATAATAATTTCTTTTCACAGTCTTCGTGCACTTTTGACGTGAGTTTCCGGAGGTTTATTTCCAAAGTTATGGCAACATGCTACTCAGTAGTACACAATTAGCACTCAACAGTACACAATTGAAGCAGTAGCATCGCTGACTAATATTTTTATTGTTACTTACTATTATTTGACACTTCATGTGTTACTGCTTCGAAAGGCAAAGGTGAATTTTTAATCGTTTTTTAAATCATTCCAGGGGATGGATAACTTAAAATCCGGAAAAATTAAAAATCACCACGCCCAGAAATGGTCTTAAGCAATGAGTGCACGTAGTATATATGGAATTAAAAAAAACACCTCGTAAAATTTCACACAAAATTTAGCATAACCGCTGATGACCTCTTCAGGGTTGTCGCAAAATCAATTGAATGTAGGGTTGAGACGATATCGGATAGATATTTTATTAAACAGACCCATCTCTTTCACGAAACGAGAATCATGAACAAAATCAAAGCCAGAAGAATGTAAAGTACAAAAAAGCATTTCTATTATCGTGGCTCAATTTCACCCTCTAGAATCGACGGCAAGTGTCTTTTAAAGAAAAAATAATCGTTGGAAAATGCTCGCCTCAGCCAAACACCAAAGAGGTGGGAAGGGGAATAGCATTTGAAATGATATCGATTAATTCGCAGAGATAATTTGATAAATTATGGGCAGAAGGAGGGAGTAATCATTTTTAAATTCCACGGATGGTCGATTTCGAAATCGATATCAAAATCGTTTACTCGCTAACATAGCGAGACATTAGGCGTCAATGAAATTTGAAAACTTAAATTATATTAAGACATATTCATTCCTGTCCTTGAATTAATTAATCTCAGCCACATTTTTCTTCCCAAAATGCCGTTTATGATTAAGCGGGAACGAGAAATTGTTGCATATTTCCAATATTTCACTCATTGTGCTAACTTTTTGATTAAAATCGATTTTCAACTAATTCCATATTATCGAATAGTGACCAATGTTTTTATCAGTTTCCGATAAGTTTTAAGTTTAAGATTCCATAAACAAACGTAAAATACAGCTTATATTGCTTTCACCTGGTTTACTTCCATCATCAATTTCTGGAATTCGCCATCTTTCGATAGAACTCGCGGTGCATTTTTTTCTAATGCTAGTCCTTCAACAATCTCGCAAGCAATGAGCACGTGGCATCGAAATGATTTCCATTCCCTATTGTCGTCCATCCATCCCAAGCCTTCGGTATTTATATCCTCATTGATCGCTTCCATTTCCAATAAGTATTCTCCCAGTGAAACGATACTTTCCTTGATTAAATTTAGTTTCAGAATTATTCCAAAAAAATCCGACTAGTACCTAGGCATTAAATTATTTATTTCCCCATCATCCTCAGAAATATCCCCTTCATGGCATGATGTTGCCGGCCTCGGTGGCGCCGGGGTAATGTCCCCGTCTACCAACCCGAAGGTCGCGGATTCGAATCCCGCCTGGTTGGATTTACCACCATCCATGCCATGGAGGCAAGTATGTGGCTCTCTAACAAGTTAGTAGTAAGAAAGGATAATTTTAAAGTCCTCAATTCGATTATATTACAGAATATATCATAATTATCATTATTATTATTATTATTTTTACTATTATCATTGTTATGATGTTTTGTATGAGTTTTCTTGTTATTTATATGTTTAAAATACATTTCTATAATGGGTTTGGATTTTATATAACTGTTCATGTACCGACTAGAGTTATTCCTTTATTACTTGAATTAATTTGCGAAGCTATTTCAGATTTTAATATTGTTTTTCAAATGTTTCAATTCATCCTAACATAAACGCATTATGTTTTTAGCAGAGGTGAAATTCCTGAGTAAAAAGTGACATTTAAGTACCCAACGTTTATATGGATATTCATACAAAAGATATGAGATAATTCAAAGCGGAGATAAAATATTTCGAAGACTTATTACAATGTAGAAGTTCATTTGAAGTACTTGGGTATGACAATTAATCAACAAAATTTCACCTCACAGTAACAAACAAAACGTAGTGTGAAAGAAAAGAAGTCCTTCACTAAACGCTTCTAAAACATACTTCTACGCCACTAAACTATAAATAAATCGTGTGAAATATATATAATTATTAAACTACTCTACCACCTATCCGCATTATTAGTATAATTTTGACGGTAAAAGTCTAAAATATTTTACGTGGATAAAAATAATTCAATTATTAATCTCAACTGGAAAACTGAGTATATGAATCACGCTTTTAACTTACACAATAAATTATTCGACACATTTAAAGATACATATCGTGGCATGTCCCATTAAAAGCAATATTATTCCCCTCTTCTACCTCTGGCGCCCGGCAATTATCCAACCGGAGGTAACCATCGCACGTCAGCGTTACTTCAACCCACTTTTCTCTTTTCATCAGTGCTTTTTCTGAGTGTACAAACGTTTAAATACAAAGCAACCGAGGGGAAAGTCGGCCGACACAAACAGCTTCATAAAGAATGCCAAATGTATTTCCCAGCCCTTCTGCATTCAAATTCTGAGTTGCTTATTTCATTAATTAAAATATAAATTCGAGATTTTTCAACTTATCGATATTGTTTGAGTTAATACGTTTAAAGGTGTTATCAATATACTCATTTTTCATGGACAAGACCAGTTATTTGTGGCAATGACCATGAAAAATAACTATAATGATTTTCATCGCTATGAGAAGCACTATTAGAATATTATATCAATAAATAGAATAATGAATAGTATTTGTAGGTAATAATCTCAAAAATACTTTATAAACGATTGCCCATCAATAAATTTCTCCCAATATTATGAAATATTAAAAAATGCCATCCTTAGCTCGCTATGCTTTACCTGATTCAACTATCTTTATGAATTTATCCATTATAGGCAGAGTCGTAGAGAGCGGTAGTCCGTAATATTTCCATTCACGTGAATATAAACGGTCCTCTTCACCTTATCTTAACTTCTCCATACTCACACGTCTAACGCCTCCAGTCAGTGGCGCAGCCAGGAATTTCGTCTGGGGGGGGGGGAAGGGGGTCCAAAACTAGGGAGGAAAATTAAAAAAAAACAGGCCACTTAGTGATGGGTTTTAAACTAATTTTAACACTTTTCATTATACTTCATTTTTTACAGAAATATTATACAAATTCATGATTTTTCAATATTTTGTTTTCTCTCATGAAAGAAAATATTGTATTTTTATATTTCGGGGGACTCCGGAACCCCCCAGACCCCTCCGGGGCTACGCCACTGCCTTCAGTATTTCCTAGTCCTCCTTCCTTGTGTCCAAGTTTCCGCACCTTAAAGCGCTACAGATTAGATTCTTCAGTAGCAATTTTTCTAGAAAAATAGGCAATGCCCGGCTGTAGGTCAGTCGGTAGAGCATGAGCCTCTTAATCTCAGAGTTGTGGGTTCGAGCCCCCAGTTGGGTGACATTTTTTACTGACCTCTGTAGCTGCAGGGTATAGTCCTTGCCTGCCAAACCAAAGTTCGGGGATCGAATCCCACCTTGGTGACTTACCACTGTCACTTTCCTCACTTCTACACCTGCCGTCGTTTGTCACCGTCGCTAATGCCATTCTTTTCCCGATTGTCTTGGCTCTGTATCCGTTTTCCTCTTGTGTGTCGTCCAAATAGTCAAACTGCTCGCACTCTGAATACATCTGGCACTTATTTCCTTCTTCAGACCACTTAATTTGCTCTGAATATTCTAGTTCTGAATTAAAACCTCCACTTCTAGTTTAATGCTCGATACCAGGTTTTAAAAGGTTGTACGTCGGAGTACTGAAAATTTCACTTTCATGAGTCGGAGGAAGAAGAGAGGAAGATTGCGGAGTGGCCTATTCCGCGTCGCCATGGCAACCGTGAGAAATTAAATGATCCTCCGTGTCGTTAATTCTGCTTGGGACTGCTTGGAGGAGCACACTTGTTAAATGGAATAAGTATATTGAGTGGGGTTACTGTGGAGCAGAGCGCCATCTCTGCCCGAATTTGGATCACGTGACTTGTATAGCTTCCGGAAAAATCAACTAAAATAGTAAACAGTATACACTGGCTAGGGCCCGACGAGTTTTAAACGCGTAAAAAATGCCTTTATCGGTTGTAAGCTAAATTAAATAATCACAGCAATAATCACCTATTTAAACATTGAAAAAACGTGTTTTAATTCACTGAGTTAGTTATGATATGTGGGAGCGAGGTAGTTTAATGAGTAGAGTGCCCGGTTGCTGATCGGGAGATCTCGGGTTCACATCCCAAAATCGTGAGTAAAGCCTTCGGACCCTACCAAGCGAAAATTCTCACAATGCGATGTGGCCCAGGGAAAGCCCCCCCCCCCTACTCTGAACGTGTGAGTTTCACACGCTCCACGCCAGGGCTCTGATTAAGGTGAGCTTTACCCTCACCTATCCAAACCAACATTCAGGTTAACTCACTTAGAGAGTGATTTTAGGAAACGAGGGAATGCAGAAGAGATTATGAAAATGATTATTTGATGGAATTCGTAGAAACAATTAAATGTAATTTTGAAAGCCATAAACCTAACTTACCTCCATCCAGGTATGGTAAAATGTGCTCAATTTTAAACCTCACATAATTCTTTGCTGACGGGCTTGCCTAAAAGTGTATACTACAAAAATTTTTAAGTTTTAACGCTTGGAGGGAGTTTTAAGAAATTGGCTAAGTTTACATCATCGCTTTAATAATCTCTTGTGCAATTTCCTCGTTTCCTCAATTCACTTATGTAGTTCTTACACGATTTTTTCAATGCTTTAATCGATGATTAGTGTTGCGATGGCCTTAATGAGCTTGCATTAGATAAAAATATATTTTTATAGATATAATAGTCGATTGGTCCCTGCCAGTATTTGCAGTTCACTATTTTCGTTGATATTTCCCAGAAGCAACTCCATATTAGGGCAAGTATTTCGTGATCAACCTTGAAAAAGTGTCCCGCTCCACCAGGGTAGGGGAGGGTGACCTTGGAGGTACCTCCCACCCTAACCTTTGTCCCCGAAATAAACTCTGTCCTCCTGCCGCGGGGCAATCCTTCCCAAAGGGGAAAACCCTTCCATTGGTCCTCCTTCTTGGCATTCTAACGCCATTTACTTTCCAGTCCTTCAGGGTTCCCAATTTCTCTTCTTCCAGGACAACAATGCGAGATAATAAAGATTCGCTCAAGCGTCCTTAAGAGCTTAAGTATAAGGGTCAGTGGGTGAGCTCATTCGTCTTCGTCAAAAATAAAAATAAAAAATGCCTCGCATTCGCTCGAAGGAATGGCAGGAATTATTTTTATAGCATCCCGGAGAGGAATTTTGGGATACGTTCTGCTTTCGTTTTCAAGATCACATTGAAGTTCTATCCTTATACACTTCCAGAGGTTGTGTGGAAAAGTAAAGAGAGAAAGTAAAGAAAATGCTTGCGTTTTATTTATATCTTCCGCTGGGATCTTTAGAGAAGCAAGTAATTGGTTGGGTTTTTCCATGAGTAAACGAACAACTGAGGCCAACTGAGTCATTAAGCACGAATGGGCGCTTTTTGAGGGAAAATTATGTAGGGAAAGACGATTAAGGGTAAATAAAATTGGTACCACAAGGATGTCCTGTACGAAATAAACCGAGAGCTACATAAACATAACGGAAAATTCAAGTAAAAAAGATAGTAAAAGTTTTTGCTGTTTCAGTCCAAAATATTTTTTTAATGAATGATGCACCTCAAAGGGTTAAAAAACATAATTAGCGTGCTGCGAGATTTTTTACCACCTCAGGTGGACCTTGGCTATTTACACTAATTTTGTAGAATGTCAGTGAGTCAATCTGCATTAATTTTTTTCCTTATCCCCTTAAACACATGAGCTATTGAAATGAGGTTTGTACGTTCAATGTGGATTCTCTGGTTTCATTTTTTTTTGTTGTCGCTTCAGAACTTTATAAGTTGATGGAGCAGAGAAAAACGCAAAATAATTATTTTTTACAGCGGAAGAAAAAGTTCAAAAACATAGGATATCAAAGTGGGACCCTCTCCTATGGCAAAAAGATAGCCATTTACTTTATTTCTTCGTATGGAAATTTGGTACGCAAAATAGTAGTAGTAGAGGTTTCTTGCCTAAAACACGGCTGTCCCGGTACCTACGTTTATTTTGGTAATGTGTCCTTCAGCAATTTCCAAACAATTTGTAAAAACTCACTTGATACAAAAAACATAGCAATTAGTGCATTGTATTCAGAATCATACGCCTCAATTAAATGGCTAGTTTTCCACTTCTTCAGCCGTAGTTAGCTTAATACTGCCTTAAATATGGATTTCTTTCAACTGTTTTAGGAAAGAAAAATTATTAGTCGGACGCCTCAAGTGGCCCAAAGCCTGAAATATGTCTTAATATTTTGGGAGAGGATAAATTACAATACAAAGACAGTAAAACACTCAATACTAATTAATGACCCACTTGCCTTGAAAGCACACCAGGGAGGGTCTTGTCTGCCTTCAAAGCAGGCTTTGGGTCTCCTGGTATTGATTAATTTCCTTTAATGTTTAATGGAAAAACTATGTCCTGTACCAATCCGGCAAGATATCACTATTTATTTTATCGCTTCTCTTGAATCTGGGAAAATATTACTGTTCGACTATTATTTTCTCCACGTCATTCTGATGATATCTGTTCTAAATTACTCAAGCAATAGCATAGCATGCACCCTCCGAATCTATAGCTATAGCTCGAAAAGATCGCAAAATGCTTAATCGTCCAACATTTCACCTGAATGGCTCAAAGAAAGTTACCTGATTAATTCGACTCGCTAAGACAAATCCATCCCACAGTACATACCACGGTGTTCACAGTCGAATTCTGATTCTGAAGACAGGGAACGGGCTGTCGAGTTATCGTGTCAATCTTTGACCTTGGAATTACATTCAGCAGAGGTTTCTGAATCGATACCTCTCCACCGGAATACTGCAGGGCCCAGGTCAGCTGTTTGCCAGCACGCTACAACTTAGTTGAGTTTGAATCAATTTGTATGCCAAGAGGCCGAGATTAATTCAAACGAATCAGAGCCACTGATGAAAAACTTTGAGGTCGAATTTCCAGAAGATGGCGATCCGCATTGCGGGTGTCACGTTTTCTCCACGGAATTTTCCCGGAAAATTTCCATTTAAAAGTCATAGTAATTTTTCTAAGGAATTCCCATAACAGCGTTGTTAAAACCATGATATTTCCTCCTAGGACATACAAGTTTCTTCGCGTTTTCCTATTTTTATCCTTCATTTCTATTAGAGCCATCTGAAATTGTCATTAGGTGGCTGACAGAATTAAAAATTTCCGGAAGCAAAGATACCATATTTGTTACACAAACATACAGAAGGACCCTGAAGGCTATATTTAGCTTACAACTTTTTCTGTAGTTTTTATCAATTTTTTTTGCCCTTATCTATCGATTAGGTTTACGTATTTGAATGAGATATTTCGATTGATGTGTGAAAAACATATGTTAGGAAATGGTTGGGAATATCATTTTCATTCTTATTGTTTCCTGGGTTGTTTTACTTCGGATAGGCTTACGCTGTAATGGCAATTGTTATCCTTCCAATCACAAGATAGCTTTTGTTGATTCTAACCACAATTTCATCCTTAAAATCGCAAAAGCAGTAGAATATGTAGATTGCGTTACGAGAATTTAAATTCAGAAGTCAACATTGTTGAAAACGCGCTCAAGAAAAGCAAATGCCGACTCATAACATCGATAACAGGAGAATATAATTCCATCAATGTGGTAACTGCACAATCTTCGACATGGTATCAGGTATTATTCAAACTGGACCAAATATAATATTCTCTCTAGTAGAGTCTCCACACATCGGCGCCGTGGCTTAGTTGGTTAAAGCGCCTGTCTAGTAAACAGGAGATCGGGAGTTCGAATCTCCCCGGTGCCTACTTTTGGATGATCCCCTGACGGAGTGTGGGGGAAACCTTAAGGCTGACGCGAAATTCACTTCCATTTTAGCAGTATTTATCCGCTCGTAGTACCGGCTAATGTAGCTTCTCAAAACGTTTATCGTAAGAAAGAGCCAACTTGCCCTTAATTAAATAATAATAAAAGCTTTATAGCAAAGTACACATTTAGGAAAAGAACCGTTATTTACTACTCAAAATTTGTTTAAAACATACAACAGTAAATGATTTAATCATCGGGAATGATTAAGTATTCAAAAAAATTAATCTCAAAGAAGTGATGAGTAAAATATTGAGCACTAAAATTCATGAATAAAAATAATAATCATCATCATACACACGCCAAACGTAAAAAATTGACTGATAATTTGAGTAAAATATGGAGACCGTAATGGTGAAAAAATAGCATAATCTAAGAAAAATATTTTGACGACAAGATGTTGAATGCATTTGAAATTAAATAAGTGACGTTCAAAAAATAGCATTGACCCTGTGACTCAAATCAAACGACCATAATAACGAGAGATAAAACGTCCATAATTTAAAATTTTCATCAAAATATTTAATAAATGGTTTATAATGCAACAGAACGATCAAGAGTAGGAAATTTTATATGCTTTCGCCAGAGAAGAGAACGATTTAAAGTTAAATGTCTGTCAGAGAGTATTGAAAATTATAGCACTACCTCAGAAAAATAATTGAGGAGAGGAAACTCCGCGCATTGTAGTTCTAAATGGCGGATTTCAGGGGTAAGATTTTATTGGGCATTATTTAAGAAGGCGCCTACCTCTCGATTAGTCACTATAGTGACGTATTATTTGCTTAAAATGTATGATATCATCTTGAAATATTCAGGGTATAGAAAGAACACTCTAATCAACATTTGATTGTTTCTCAAATTGAAAAATTTTAGTATTTTATGATATGCAAACGTCATATACTAGAGAAACAGGAAAATTATGCAAAAGACCTACTCTTCATGCTCTGAAAATTTCAAGACGATAACTAGGGACAGATTTAGAAGAAAAGAGCGCTAGGTCATACCAATTATGAGGCCCTTTCACCTTCCAATTTTTTTGGTCCGTAAATTACTTGAGAGATAATAAAATAACTGACTATTGCCTAATAACTGGAAGTACATTAACAGCAACATACTACTCCAATGTGATATATATCAATATTTTAAACATGTTGTGATTGGTACCAATCTTTATAAAACATGTGGCACGGATAATAAAAAATAAGAAATCTAAGAAATTAAATACAAACGAAAGACCCAAAAGTGTAAATCGATAAATTTTTGCTAGTTTATTTGTCGTCTGAGTAGAATTTAGCTTTGTTTTCGGTTCAGCGCCTCAGTTTTCATTGTTTTTGAAAGAGTGTAATTATAACTTCGCCAACAATTTGAACGTAGGCCTATCTTGATCCTGAGGCCCTACGCTGAAACCTAGTTTTCCTATAGGAAAATCTGGCCCTGACAATAACCTAAGTATTAAGCTACTAATCCATCACCATAAAAGACAAAATCACCAGTCAGTATGCGTCCTAAGAACGAAGGGATAAATCTCACCTTCTGCTGAGATTCAAGGGGAGAATTTCGTGGAGTTAAGGCTTGCTTATCGTTCCGAATCGATGAACGCAATCCAAGGACGCGTGAATCGCTTTGCTGGGGGAACTCGATGATTCCTCGAGAGTTGGCGACCCGTGTATTCTCAAAAGAATTACAGACCAAAGCCCCACAGAAGGGCAAGTGCAATGGACTTATTTCACTGCAGAATAGAAACATAGGATGACATACCCGTGGGAGCAGTGGGAAGACATATCTCAGGGTACTTGATTATTAAGTAAATGCAGGACCAATGACAATATTGTTACTTAATGTGTATCAGTTGGTAACAGTCATCTAACAAGAAACATGCAATGCCATGAGGCGACGAAAATATCATGGGGTCTCGTGAAAACTTACTGTTTTTGGACTCTGAAAACTATTTCAACCCATAATGAAGTTTATACTGCGACGGCTTTTAACCCTATGATCAAATTACCTATTGAATTTAATTACGGACTATAAATTTTATTAAATACTTTAATAACCTGAATTTATGCTGCTTTCATCATTGCAGGAATAGCTTTCCGTATATGCTCCATGCAAAAGCTCATGACTAAGTGAATGACAAGAAAATCAATTATTTACCGAAGGTAATGGAGTTTACTGGGTAGAATCGTACGTTGCTAAGTCAGTTTCTTCGCATTTATGAACATGTTAGGTAAAATATCACATCAAAGTAAGTACATTAACAAAAACACACTACCCAATGGGCAATCAAAATTGTTTACAGTAAACACTTCGAGTAAATAAACTACTAACGGCTGGATACCACGCTGCGCCGCGCGGTATGTTATTTCAAGTAAGTTATGCTTCAAGTATGTTATTTCTTTAGCCCTGCGGCGCACAGTAGGGCTAAAAAAAATAACATACTTGAAGGAGTTGAAAATAAGATGTTGACATTTATGTACGCATCACGGCTATCCATTTGACTAAAACTTCTAATGTATAACCTTTAGGCGTCAACCTAGATTTTCCATGGCCACTTTGCGCCTATCCCGTACGAATCAGTAATGAAAAGCTGTCAGATAAATATTAAGATGCCAATATAAAATCGAGGAAAGGTGAAAAGAGGCACTTAACTGTATATCTGACCTGTTTCTACATTGAATATACCTTTATATCAATTTTAAAGTAAGCTGTAATAAGTTCTTTGATCAAATATTATAACGAGGAGTTCGATTATTCAAGTAAATAAACGCTAGCTAGCTAGAGGGGTACATTTAAGAAGCAATACGTTAGCATACAATAAATGTGAAAATTCAAGTGAGGGAAAAATCGTTTTCCTCAACCGAGATTCAATTTTTTTTAATTTAATAATTTACGTTCACCCAGCAGGAAAGTACAATAATGTGGTAAACTATTTTTACAAATAGTCATAAATACAGTCATAAAACAAAAATAAATTAATACACTAATAGTACAATTTATTAGCAAAACAGTCAAGGCTGGTTGAATTTCACGTACAAATTTCTGTGTAAATTTTTAATGTCGCTAACATCGACGATATCTCTCCGCGAAACATTTCCTCGGGTAAGTTCATATTTAATTCACTTGAAAGTGTATTTAATGAGACATACACCATCAATAGGTGCATTAAAGAATAATGTGTATTTACACTTTTTGTTTAGAATGTCCCGTTTAGCTTAATTTTTTGTTGGGACTTAAAAGGTAATGCTTGGAAATAACGAATTTGCGCCATGTGCCTAGAATCCAATGAAATTAGGTAACCAAACTTAACTCTGAAGCTTGGTAACTTAAGTAGTTGAGCATCTAAGGCAATGTCAGAGGAGCCAGGTTCGAATCTAAATCAAGTATTTCGTTATTTTTCTCTGCATAGTTTTTGCATCGAGGAGTTCGAACTCTACTGCGAAATTCCTTCCCCACTGGAATGCCTGAATGCATTAAATATATTTCTAAATGCATATTAAATAAATGACTGAATATATGAAATATTTGGTTCACTAAATTTGTGTGAGTTGCAGTACCACGAAGCGACGAAAATATCGTGGGGCCTTGTGAAAACTTACTGTTTTTGCACTTCGAAAACTAATTCAATACATTATGACGTTTATGCTCTGGAAATCTGTAACCTAAAATAAAATTACTCACAGCATTCAGTTTTATTTTAGTTTTTATACTCTATTTCCGAAATTATTCCATTCCATTATAAGCAATATAGCATAGCTTTGGCACCAAAAGTTTGAATTCTATAGCAAAATTCCTTCCCCACCAAAATAAAAAATTCCTTATTTTTTAGGACTAAAAAGTAAATGCTAATACATATTCACCCCATGTTTCTAAAATACGATCCAATTAAGCTACCAACTAAACTCCGCAGCTTGGCAACTTAGTTTCGGCGTCAAAATCATGCGCCCCTATACTTTGCAAATTTTTATCTGGGCTTCAGTGCATGCCATATTAATGAATAATAAGTCATTTTAAAGGATATTTTATTCTTAATTCTAATTGATTTTTTTATGAAAAATTAAAAAATTCAGACACGCAAGTGCAATAAATGACCCTGCGCAACGTAAAATTAGCCGTTTTGTCCACTTTTGTCAAAATTGAGAAGTGTCTCTATCAATTTTTTTCTCGGGGTAAACTGTAGGACTAGCTTATATTGAAACAATTTCGTTATTTTACAACAAAATATGCGTTCTAATAATAAACAAAAGCCATTTCATTAATATAAATTAATGTTTGCCACTTATCGTGGAGGATGAATGTTGTAGATGTATGTACTTAGTAGTTTTTCCTAGGTTGAGTTAAAAAGTTCATGAAGTTGACAATACAGCTAATTTTACGGTGCGCAGAGTCACGTATTTCACTGGTGTGTCTAAATTTTTGAAATTTTCATAAAGCAAAAAATAAACGGGAATTAAAAATAATTTCCTCTAAAATGACGCATTATTCATTACTATGGAATGCACTGAAGTCCAGATATAAATTTGCAAAGTAGAGCGGCACATAATTTTGACTCCGACAATAAGTAGTAGAGAACCTAGCGCGAATTCAGAAGAGCCGGGTTCGAATATAGATTTAATAGGATTTTTTTCTTCATATAGTTTCCGCACAGTGGGTTCGAATTCTACGGCGAAATTCCTTCCCCGCCGGGATGTCAACCCGAAATCATCAAGCGGCAAACCAAGTCACTGCCCTCGAATCAGCGGTAAATTAGAAATTCGTGCCACCACAAAAGTGATATGGCAGCAAAAAGAAGAAATCTATCAATCATGTACACAGCAGTTTCACTAACCTCAAAAATGAGATATCATTCCATGTCTAAAACACCCAGTTTGCTGCGATAGCTACCATTTCACTTTCCATAGGCGCGGCGAGTCAAAAAAAAAAATTCTCCCAATATCCGACCACTTGACGAGGCTATACGTTGCGTGCGATCTTTCTCCAATGCCACCGCAGAGGGGGCCAATTTCAAGAACGCTCCGCTAAGAAATTTCTTTTGGACGACTTATCGCATTTAAATCGGTTTCTTGAGTCTTCTATCTCTAGAGAAAGATATCAAGTACTGGATTCACACGTCTAAGGCGAATGGCCTCGATACTGTAAGGATAAGAATCTATCACTAGTAACTTCGATAATAGCCCTCCGATTATTAATTTCCTCGTCATGTTAATCCTTCTTATACTAATCACAGGTAAAAGAATACGAGAAAATCGGTCAAAAGTCGTATATTGATAGTAGCAGGAGCGCAGCTAGGAATTAAGGCTGGGGGGGGGGTTTAGGTGCAACTAATACCGGGGTGTGTGGGGGTATGGAATACCCACCAGGATTAGCGGTGGGTGCGAGATTAATAAATTACGGAAATTTAAGATAAACGGTTCAAAATGGTGAGTTTTACGGCTTTCTGAGGGATATTTTATTGATCCTTACACTATTATAGTAGTGTTAGTATTATCAATCCAATTAAGTTAAATGGATTAAAGTTCAAAATTTCTCTGAGCTCTGGGGGGGTTTAATCCCCAAAACCACCCCCTCGCTGCGCCACTGGATAGTAGTATCTCATAATTTTCAGCCTCAAATGACACTTTTGTTTTAGTCATTTTGTTGTCCACCGAATAGGACGATTGGTGCAGTTGCTCCAGTGTCGAAAAGCAGAATTCTCAATGGAAGTGTCAATTTGATAGTGACCGGAAGTATGTTCAGATTCGTCCTGTTGTTTAATTCTTACATTTAAATGACTTCACAATTGGATAAGGGAAGTCTGAGAAAGGCAGATTGTGTGTCAAATCAACATTCTAAATACTATACGTTTTATGCAAGATAATTTACTTTATTAATATTAATATAGTTTTATGCAAGATTATTTACTTAATTCAACTTTGAAAGTAACAAACTAACCAACTTATCGCCATGCCAACGAAATCCCTTGTCTTTCAAAGTCTCCGTATACTGGCGTGTTCTCGTCTACCCTGGAGGGCACAATATCGCCAGGAATGGAATTTTAGAGTGTATTAATGCATATTTCTAATTCATGCACTAATTTTGAGGAAATTGTAGCGAAAAAAAATTAGACGAGCGCCCATATATTCGTTTTGAGGCTTTTAATTCACAAACGTAGTGATACATACTATTTTCACACGAAGCTGAGGAACGAACCTTTGTCGCTATTACGTGATTTTTCTGGAGTCAATAATTACATTTAATTATGCTTAACAAAATACAGAATAAAACGTTTTGAACCCTATTTTATATAACATCAACTTTAAAATCTAATGTGCTTCTTTGTTACTGCACAAATCTATCGTTTACAATGGCTCTCCCTTTAAAGAGTTAGGCTCGCGCTAGCGAATTTTAAAGCAATTACTTTTCGCACATTTGACTGAAGTATATTTCCATTATATTGATGTCCATTAATGTTAAAAATTAGAAAAGTATAAGAAGAATGCAGATAATTTAATAAATAAATTTAAGCCAATACTTTCATTAGCTGTTTTAGCCGACCAAGGCGGTATTTCAATATAACTTACGTGGTTTGTCTTCTGCTATAGGGTTCATTTCTGATTGCTCAACAAGCAGTTCGGTAACCAGTCTAAATTTTGGTATTAAAGATAGCGAACATAATGCGAGGCATATTCATAAAGTAGGAGCCGTTTGGTCTCAGGAAAAAATATACTCATATGAAACACATTTTATTGGCACTTTTAGTTGGCTACAAACCTACTTCATTTCTCCACATAATCGCCGTTCACTTCTAAGCAAGTTTCGTACCACTGCACCAGCTTCTTTAACCCCTCTGCGTAGAAACTCGCCGCCATAGAGTTGAACCAATTGACAACGCCGTTGAGTTCCTCTTGAGTTTCGAAATTTTGCCCACCGAGCCACTGTTTCAAGTGCAAGAGGAGGAAGTAGTCGCTAGGTGCAAGGACAGGACTGTACGGTGGGTGGTCAAAGAGTTCCCAACCTTGAATATTCCTATTCACATCCAATCTTGAATATTCTTATTGGTTTTGACAGCAGTGTGTGTCTGTGGCTTAGTCCAATTGGATCAACTCTCACGCGGCGAGCCTCTATGCAGCCTCTAAGCTGGTTCAGCGGTACGAAAAATGCTTAGAAATGAACGGAAATTATGTAGAGAAGTATAAGTTTTCTTGTCAAATAGACACAAATACTACAGCCTCAATCAGCATCATCTGTATTTTTAGATAAATTTTGTCATAATAACCGGTATAAAAATCCGGATTTCGGAATGAAATTTTCTGAAAGCATAGCACCAAAGGCTTATTGTTTTGGTCATCCGTAGATGAGTTACAACTAAGGGGAATATTTTGAAAATGTTTAATAAAATTCAAAGTCTTTGGGTGTCAGAGTAACCTCCTTAAGGTACTAAAGGGGACATTGTGACGATATGCGGCGACGTCTGACACCGAGACAGTGGTGTACCCCCTAAAATGGAAAGATTACACTTCAAAAGGCATCTACCACCTGGCAGCGAAAACTGGTTCCCGAAACTGGTACCCGAAAATCAGGGGGTGAGTCACGGGAAATGCCAGTGACATGCATCGGGGACAGAGTGAGAATGAACCTTATGTTGGACAAATCGATGAAGCCTGTTGAATCCCCGTCGGTCCAGAATGCTGCAACTGACTCCCTTCTTCAGCGAAAATGTGGTTTCTTTAAACTTTGAAGAAAGTATCTTAATGAGGAAGTGCAGTCCTGCAATTAAAATGTAAAACGTGGCTTAAGATATTTTTAGCTGCTACTGAGCAGAGAGGAAGGCCTATTAAGAGGCCTTCCTAAAACCCTAAAGGCTTGGCTACACGATGCATTAACACGCACAAGTTAATGCCGAAATGTATGAACACGAGAATGAACGCCAAATTGTACCGAGTAACCACCCAAATTGAGAGAGCGTATGTAAGACAAGAAAACCTGTTCTAATTTGGTTCATGCACTCGTACAGTTTACGCTCCGGTCCACCCAAATCATTCATGCAATCAGAGATTAATCGCAGGTGTAACAAACAAACAACGCGGAATTAACAAATGTCGTACCGGTTAACGTACCGTGTAGCCATGCATTACGAAGAAGGCAACTTAATCGGCCACATTATGAGGGATGACGCCTTGATGAAGACAATCGTGAAAGAACAAGAAGATGAGAAGAAAAGGAAATGCTAGCCCAGAATGATTTTCAACAAACAGCATTATTACGGATTTAAAGGGGAGGATATACGCAAGTATGAAGAGGTCAGCTGACAAGAGAGCGGAGTGGATTGCTGCGTCGAAGGAATCTTCGGATTGTTGCTTTATGACGTAACAATCGTAGGAACTACCATTATGGCAGCTGAAAAATCAATAAAACACCTGGAGTTTGAAATTTAACACTTCTTTTATGCGTAGCGGCGTAAAAATAATAATCAGTCCACAAAATACGAACCCTATAGTTCCATATTTAAACCTGCTGGTAGCATTATTCTCACACGTGATGATCACGAAGATCTGGCAGGAAACGCGACAAATATTTTTACTAAACCTAATCGACCTAATTTTAACCTGAATTTGCATTCATTCGCATATAATAATTTTAAATCCGATATAATGGAACGAAAATTTGGTCAGGAACGAGTTTTAAGGAAAATAATGAATATATTCTATCAAATAGTTTTGTTTCCACTGCAACCGATTTCAACGCTCTTCTTTTTTTTAAATTTACCTTATTAAAAATAGTGCATAATGAATAGTTTTTAAAACAGATACTCTGAAATAAAAGTTGGATCAAAAAACTAATCCTATCCTTCAGGTGAACTCACTACCTTGTGCCCTGATACAGCCGTCCCTAGAGCAGTTGAAAAGCCATAACATGAGGCTGCTTCATTTATCACCTTAAGTACGGAATGCATAAGAAAAACTGAAAATATTTTAGTTTTCGCTTAGTTAAATAGATTTATAGTTTACATAGATGAATTTTACGGGTCAAATTCTTTATTCTGGTGATTCATTCGTATTATAAAAGCTAGGAATGCAACACTCCAGAATTCTCAACACAGCATGTGGATTAGGATGTGATTTACATTGATGGAAAATAAAAAAACACATTCGGATTAAGGGAACGGCGTTAATCCCCAAAGACATTGACTGAAGAGGGCTTAATGTCTAATACCGTCGAGCCGAAGAGGAAAGACGCGACCCTTCCGACACATTAGTCGTGATGCACGTAAGAGTGCCTTCCAAGCCCTTGACTCACCCCTTCACGGCGGAATACCAAAGTGAGTCGGGACATTTGTAGCTCACGATGCGAACATTTGCGAAAGGCCTACGCCGAAAAAAATAATAATAGAAGAAGCGGAGGACAGCCTTAAATAGATCGATATTTGCAGTTTTTTCCTCCTCCTCTCTCTGGGTTTTCTCAAAGAAGTCGCCGCGGCGGAGGGGAGGGACGCTATGCTACTGCAGTGGGAAGGGGGAATAGGGGAGGGTGGAGGGAGGCATTTGGAGCACAAGAGGGAGGGGAAAACAGACTAGTGCTGTGGAGCGACCAAGAAGACGTGGGGGAGACAGATGAGAAAAGTTCTTTATTTTTATTAGACGTTTAAGAACGTCCATAAAAACGGCATTATATAGAAGTTTTGTTTTACTTCGTGCTGCCACAAGAAATTAAATGTTTCCCATGGATTTAGCAAAACAAAAATTACTCATTGTCAGAGGGAGGTATTTTTTAAATATTTTTTTCAAACATGATCGCTGCATTTCAAAGGAGGATTATTTTTAAAAAAAACTAAAATGCAAGAATAAACTATATTTAAGAGCTTTCAAATATTATTTACCACGTTTTATAATTATCATAATTATTGTAATTCATTTTAAAGTCACTGCAGCTTAGAATTTATTGTTACGAGCAAAATTCCTTTCAATATTTTTCTATAGGTAACAAGTACTTTTGGTTAAATTTTTTTGTTCATTTCCTCATTTAAGAATTTTGAAGTTATTCTAAGTATAGGCTTATGCCCTTACAGGCTAACTTACTTCCCTGAATGGAAATAATTTCCTGTATATACATTTACATAGAATAAAATATATATTAGTTACCGTATTAAATAGTCATGTATTTATTTATATATATATTATAATTTATTAACATTATTATATTCATCTAGTTGAAGAATTTTTACCGCACACAGTTTCATTAGATTTCACTAGGCATTATCTATCATTAATTTTAAATCTGCAAAAGTTGCTCGAACTTGAACCTTAATGGCCTCACCACCCTGTGTTCGCTGCATTTAAGGTAGCGTTATGAAATATTAAAAGTGTCGAGAAATCATAGAAGTAGTTCAAAATTTACATGATATGTTTATCATTAAAAAATACAACCATTTTTTCTGTATACTTTCTATTTCCAGAGAGATAGAGAGAAGAAGAAGAAGGTTTGGTGCCGCCACACACATCCTAGAAGCAGGTGTTCGAACACCAGCTATGAGGAGGGATGAAAGAAAAGCCATGAGTTGGAAGACATAAATTAAGCCAATCGAAACAGATGATGCAACGTTGCCTCAATTTTAGACCTTTATAGTCGTGAAAGTAGGAGATGCAACAAAGGTTATTTATGCCTGTCAAAAATACGGTCCATCTTTTTTTACAGTTTTTTTGTGAGATGTATCATTACATAAAATCTTGCAATGAAGAGGGGCTTTAAAGCATAATACCGTATGATCCTATGGGAAATACAACTGAGAGCTGGTGATTTTTTTGATTGGGCGTTTTAGAATGATAATACAAAATATATAGTTTATGTTTCATTTTTTAGGCACAAAGCCCTCCGAAAAAAATTCTTGCTCCAGCTATTTTAACCAGAACAATGGAAAGAGAAGGAAAAAACTTTATACACCATTTTTTTAAAAAAAGCTATTTAAAAACAGAAAGAAAAGCAAAATTATTCGTAATAGCTTCCGTGTACGCACCCTATAGCACAAAAACTTCGATTTTTTTTTCAATTTGGCGTCCTCGGGATAGTGAAACGAAACGAAAAGACATATTTAATATGTAAAAACCGAAAAATTTACAGTTTTTCTAACGCAATCCGTCGTTACTGTGACAAATGAAGAAGTGTCATTTTTTGGATTTTCAATTGTTGTAGGGACAGCTGTATCATGGCACCAGTTGCGCAGGGGGAGAAAGGAATTCAAGGAGCTTTATGGGTAGGAGACAAAAGAAGAAATATAAACTATCCAGAGGGTAGCAGATTCATTCTATTATTTCATTTATCTCAAGTAATAATTGCATTTTCTACCTAGAATAGGTAGATTAATCTGCATTTGAAGACATATAGCATTATAAGAGTACCAGTTTTAGTCGGTTTTAGTAACCAAAAAGAGGGCTTTATAGTATAGTATATAGATGCGGCCGTGTTAACATACTTCTTTATACATGGTTCTTTGATTTCTGGTTGATTGAACTATGGAGCTTAAGTAAAATCCATGAACTGCAGAAAGACATAGTTTTATTTATTATGATAAATCTAAGAATCACAATATTTTATTTGGTGAAAGACCCGTGAAGATTGTAATCACAATGTTCATCGAAAGATGAGTCATTCCACATCAATGCAATAAAACTTTTTCTTAGATTTTCAGATTTCGATAATAATTTGTGCATGGGACTATATTCACCTCAAGCTAATTACCCCGACGACACTGTTCTGCGAAAAACTATTTATGCGTTTTATGAGCATTTCATTTTTTCGCATTTTTGCCAAAAAATATCCTGCCTAGAATAATTTAATTCCTACCATTTCATAACCATATTGCCGCAGATCCATGATTCATGGATTATTTTAGAGCTAAGACGTTGCGCAAGACAAAAAAGTGTATAAAAACTATCTAATACCCTTCCTTTTTATAATTATACTAGCTGACCCGGCGAACTTCGTACCGCCTAACAATCAATGAACTTACAGTTTACTTACACCATTTATAAATCAAGAGCGGCTGTATCGTTTTTAATCATATTTAATTTATTATAATAAAATAAGGATACAAATTCAATAAAACTACGTAAATGAACTTATTTCCTCAGGCGGTCATATACTAAGTACGAAATTGTTACTACGTAATCATCATCCAGGATTAGCCAAGATCAATAACCAATTAAATCGAATTAATATTATTGGTTTAATGATTTCCATCGATCATTATTTGGATGAAATATATATTGAAATAATTCACCTATTGCTTTTACTGAGACACCGTTTTTTAAATAAAAAGTTTCAAATAACCTGTTTTTGAGTTTCGTTTGCAACAGATCAATTTAGTGCAATAGACTACATTTTCTAAAACCTTAATGGAACCTTAATTAATCAACCTTAATTAATTAATCTTAATTTTCTAAATCTTGTACTATAGAACCATGTATTTCCCTCATATTTTTTTCCTTGCTTAGAATTCCATGGCCGACCAAGACAATTACGGGTGCATAATCGAAAAATACTGTAGACAAAAAAAATCCCCATTGTGTTTCCCTTATTAAAATTTTATTACTATCCTCTAGACAGCAGTTCAGAGGCTGTAAAATTCAGTTGTATGGCAAAAATAAACCCAAAATTAGACTCATTCACTCAGTTACGCGGAATAAGGAATAATAAAACTTGTTGACATAGCAAAAAAAAGAACTTTATTAAAGTATGGAAACTGAAAAGTATATTTACATCTAATTTTGTCGGTAAACAACTGTAATTCAAATACCTCAAGTCTAAACTCCAGCTTTAAAAGTAATTATAAATAAAAAAACTCCCTTAACTGAAGTTTTCCTTCCTTCCGAGAGAGAGAAAGGCTTTCCAAGCGTTTAAAAAGGGATTTCTTTTATCTTTCCTTTAAGGGAAAAGCATGCTTTTTCTTTTAGTGTATCATTAAAAACAGTTAATTTTCTTTAACAGTCACAGTAGGATTTGCCCTCTAATTTTAGAACGTATTTTCGCCGGGTTTGAAGGGACAGCTTATAACTAAAGGCATTAAAAAGTTTTAAAGAAATACAAAAATATGTTACCTTCCCTCAACTCCATCCTTTAATTTAGTCATGCTCTTTGATGTGGCCGATTAAGTTTTTCCTTCTTCTTCTGACGGATTTTTTTTGTATTCATCTCTTATTTCTAAACATTTACTCATTACTGACACATTCACTCCGTTTTTCTTCATCATTCGAGTGATATTTCAGTTATTATTAATTATTTTAATTAAGTAACTACGATTATAATAAATAATTTTATCGTTACATACAAACTTTAGATTAACCGTTTTGGTAAATTTGCAATTTTTCACAAATTATTTTATTCGCGTGTCTGTTTTAAATACATTTTGTACTATCGTCAATCAGCTTCAGTTATGTGGATGATTGCCCGTAAGTTTAAATTACATGAATTACATATCCATACAAATTCCACCAAATTGCCCCTAAAAGATTTCAATATAATTCACACAGTATTTTCTTTATTCCTATCTTATTTTTTTTATAATATCGTATTTACAGCCCAAGGGAAAACAAGAAACCTACAAATAGGAGTAGGGAATATGTGGAAGTTCTTACGTAAGGTGGGTTCAGGGTAAATAAGGATGGTTTTTTTTCCTCCTCTAACAGATGGCATAGGAGAAGGGGGAGGGTAGTTGCTTCGTGGGGAATGGAGGCCTTCATGCACCGCAGATATTGGATTGACGAGGCGCAACACGGCGCGTGGGGAGAAAATTGACGGATGAGATAGGGAGACGGTACTAGCGCAGCCTCCACTCTAAGGACTCCGCAAACTAGAGGAACATGGCAAGAATTAACGAGCCCCCACCGCATTATATATTAGAAGCACTTCTCAAGGTGAAACAGGGTTTTTTCTTTTTCCTGAATGGCGTACAAGATTCTAGTTACATACTAAATAACCTGAAGAAAGTACCCTAAAAGTTCTCTAAAAAATTAGCAGGTTAAGTTCAAGGAGTTACGCTACTTCGGTGGAATGTTTAGCGGTCAACAAGTTATGATGATTTCCAATGATAATTTCCTTAAATTTATATAAAAACACAATAAATACTGGTCAGATGCAGGGTTATCATAAAAGAATGGTGCAGTTTTGAAATTGGTTTATATGAAAATTTACGCTTAATGTTTTTTTTCGAATTATTCGTCTCAAACGGTTTTTACGTATTTAAGTATACCGGGACTAGCCACGGTGATAACTTTTTACGGAGTCACCCGCAATGCACAAATAGTGCGAAAAATCCACAGAGGAAAAATCCCGGTCAAGGCGAATGGTTTTTACGTAATAAAAGTACAATAAATTTTAAAATGTTCGCCTTAAATATTCCGTCAAGATAGAAACCTGGCGTCGACATTAGCTTGATGTTGTTTATTGAATTTTCGTATTAATCGTGGTGTCTTATGAGCGTTCAATTGTCAAATCTATGCGATGCTATTGCTTGTGAACATGAAGGTGGTCAATTAAAGCAGTTTTTCTTGATACGTCTGCGTCCATCTCCTACTTTCTTGAAATGAAGAATGACCACCCGACTTCATGGTCGACTTGTAACTAAATATTTTAATAATAATAAGTGAATCCAATACTTGCTCTTAACGAAAGGCGCCAAGGGGACCACAAGTTAAGCCTGAATCACACGATCATTTTTTTCGTCATTTTCTAGTGATCACTCGCAAATGATCGTCGCGCGCAATTGTTTATCGCGATCACTGCAATGATAAGGATTCCCATCACTTTTTTCATCACTCTTCTGGTCGCTTTTTCCACCGCTGAAACCGTCACAAAAACCCCATGTCAGCCAATCAGAAGTAAAACTATTAGTTAGTAATAAAAACGAAAAGTTAGCGTAGTAACTGCCCAGTCGACACAATAATTATGGTTACACTGAGGCAGAATTGTGGTTTACCATACTTTGGCTGGCCAAACAAGCCAAACTGTAGCCACACTGTGGATCGCCTCAGGAAAGACACAGATTTGCAAACCAAACATTCGTACACATAAATATATTACGGTTGCTATTGATACAAGTTAGGTGGTGAGTTATTAAAATGGAAGTTGGTTGATTCAATTGATATAAAGAAAGTGCTTACTTCCATACTTAAGCCACATTAAGGTGGACCATACTTTGGTCATACTATGGCCAGGGGTCAAAACCACTATGGGGCCATAATGGCGACCCACTATAGCCACATTGTGGCCACAATTGTTGTGTTGACTGGGTGATAATGCATGAGTTAAAACATGACAATAAATGCATGCAGATAGCTATTATTGACAATTGTAGTAAGTTATTAACTAAAAATGTAGAGCCTAATTTACCTAATTCGAGTCAAGCTATCCTACAGCTAAATTATCGCAGGTATTATGGCCCCTTATTGTGCGCGGAAAAAATGACATCTGAAATCTATCGGATTTGCAGTCTATTTCTCAAGGTAACTGCATAGAAGATGCCCAATTTCGTCCCATAAAAGGCTTTTTTGTTGCCACTTCGGTCGCATTTTAATCGGTTTTTCAAAAACGACCGCGGCGCGGTGACAAGTGCGATGCGATCCGCTTTTTTCCAATATTTTGCATTATTATTTTTGTAATGAAATCGGTAGATCATATCATCCTGTGCATAAATTTCGGTTAATACCAATTCCCTCGTGAAACTCGGATCGATTTGTCCGTGGCGACGCGAGTGGCGACTTCTGTAAACCCATTAAAATGCGCGCTGGTTGTCAACACATTTAGAGGCCGAATTGAGTAAAATTCCTGCTATATCCCCTGAGCAGTTCTGACTAACGTTCTGTCCCTACGCGTATGCTCTGACGAAAATTAAGCTATCCGCGTCAAATTCACCCGACGGATATCCAAAATGTTAATAGAACGGAAGCAATTGCAATGTGTCGGGAGATTCATCATCGTCCACAGAACGGCGGACAGCGGCGGACTTTCCTAATCCGGACATTGCTTCCATGACATGGCTTCCAAAAGCCATGTCATGGATTTCCTATCACACTATCGGAAATGACTCTGTGGCAACCTCAGAATCTTCAATGAAGAGAGTTCGATTTGACTATGCTCACACGGAACTTCAGTATTCACTAAATATTTTCAATTATATAGTCCTTCAATTTTTTCAAAATTTTGCAAGGTTTAGTCAAGGGAAAGTACAATGAGACCTACACTATACATCTCCCCAATAATTCCGCACTACGTTACTCTACTTTAAAAAATCCGTATTTTCTAAAGAGGCAAGTTCAAGAGCTCTCACTCTTTCACTTTTTCGACATAACTTTGTGGAATCAGGATATAGGAAAATATTTTTTTTTTTACTTCTGGAACACTTTGAACATAACAACAGTTTATTACTAACCATGTACTCGACACTTTAAAACGTGGAAGTGGCATAAGCGTCGAAACCATTACGTTAATTGTAACATTTTTCCTAATTTTTTCATGTATAATGGACAGTAAAAAAATTACTGAATTCATTGAACATCTCAGACTAAATAGCATTTCAAACTATTCATCGGCAGATTTTAAGTTTTATATTTTCGGTCACACTGGCTAAAATGTTTTTAAAAAGTAGGTGATTGAGCTATGCAACAGCTAAATGTATTGCGGCTATTTTAACTTAAGCCTTTCGGGTAAGTCGCAATAGCGTTAGCTCGACGATATTGAATCATTCGTTCCCTCATAACTTGAATGACATCGCTAACTGGTGGAGTATGAAAAAAAAAGACGCATAGAGGAGGCAATCGTCATCTTCAACACATGCGGCGATAGTTCATCGCATACTGGCAGGCACAACAGAGGTGAACAAATATAATTAGATCCGCCACAAAAAGATCTAACCGAGGCATTTAAGACAACCACGACAGCGGTCAAAATGGCCTCCAAACATTTCCACTCAATATATATCTTTTTTCAGTATTTGATGAAAGTTTATACTTGTTTGTTCACTGCATCGTTTTTTATAAATTATTGAACATTTAGTTAATTTGTAACTTCCCCACTCATTTGTATCCAACATACGTTAATGCACTATTTATTTCTTAATATTCACTCTCTTTAGCATCAACATTTACGCAACTATAATAAGTAAAAAAAGGCCATACCAGAAAAAGTGAGAAATAAGACTATATTTTATAGCATTGCAGACTGAAATTAAATGACAATGGGAATTTTAAAGCCTAACCAAACAATAAGAGAAGAAATAATCAAGTTCTCGGTGAGGTAGAGATACTGAAAAAACTGGGAGAGAAGAACTCCAAATTTTTACCAGCATTGCAGTATGTAAAACTGAAAAGTTGATATTGAGAGAGTAACGACGAAAGGAAGTACTATTTTGAGGTTGACTACGTTATAAACTTAAATATATAATTTTTTCATATTATTTTAGAATTGAGAAGTAAGCCTATACGAGAATTATTTTACACGAGCCATTAATTTAATTACTTTAGGGAAGGTTGTGGGGAACAAAATTAGAGTTTTCTGCACATAAACATTCAAAACAGTTAGAATTCATGATTAAAACGGCAAAGGCATGGAGATCTCTTCAAATCATTATTTTTGGAACAAACTTTGCGATCACACATGCATTAAGGTAGTTATTTGGGGGAGGCGACCGACAACTGAGGTCATTTGCGCCATGAGGGAATGGTAGGTAAGGAAGGGTGGAGAGAAACCTGGCGTCGGCATTAGCTTGCTCTTAACGAAAGGCGCAGAGAGGACCACGGCTTAATGTCCCATCCGACGGACGGAATTTTGACCTTGAAATGTCCTCCACACACCATTCAAGCAGGAATCGGGCGGTCTCTGAAAATTCTCTGCCGCTGCCGGGATTTGAACCCGAGCCCGCCAAGTGGGAAGCCAACACTCTAGCCACCACACTAACCCGATCCCCTGCATTAAGGCGTTGCTACCAGGAATATCACATTTTTTTAGGGTTTCCTAGCCTTTTAAAGTTTTCATAACCTACATATGACTGAGGCTTCTGGGAAAAATTACGTATCTTTCATGAAATTAAGCGTACGGCTATAAAGGCAACCTGAACCCCAGAGTACTCGCCCTGGCTTACAACATTTGGCCGGGTTATTTTCGTCGGAGGATATGAGACGCGGAGACATAATTGAATTGCTGACGCTGCAAAGGCCGTAAGCCAGAAATAAATCCAAATTTCGTTTTTTTCGTTCAGAGGGTAGTTCAAGCACGTGTCAATGTTATGAATAAGGTAGATAGTCAATTGGTGCAACATATCAATAGTTACGATTGACAAAGTTTGTACTCTACTGTCGGCGTCAAAATGACATGCCGCTGTACTCTGCAAATTTATATCTGCGATTGTGCGCATGTTAAATAATGAATAATACGTCATTTAAAATAAAATTTTATTCTTGATTCCGATGTATTTTTTGTTTTATGAAAAAAATATAGACACGCCAGTACAATAAGTGACTCCGCGCACCGTAAAATTAGCCGTTTGGTCAACTTCCTGAACTTTATAACTACACCTAGGAAAAACTACTACGTCTACTGCATTCATCTTCCAAAATAATTTGCAAACATTTATAAAGATAAAGAAAATGGCTTTTACGTATTTTTTGAACGCATATTTTGTCGTAAATTAACGAAAATGTTTAAACATTATATAGTCCTACAGTTTACCCCGAAATAAGAAATAAAAGAGATAGAAACACTTTTTAATTTATTTGTAATTTTTCTATGATTCGTAATCTATTAAAATATTAGTAACATAAGCTTCAAAATGTTGACAAACCTCTTTCTTTCGTCTCCAGTAAAAATCACATTTAGTGACTTACTACCTCTCCCATTACAACGCTTCAATTTTTAGTATTTTCTTTAGTAATATTTGAATTCTTAGTAATATTTGAATTCTGGTTTTCAGCATTACTTTGCTCCTATCTTATTGATCTTTAAATATTACTTTTCCCTTAATTTTATATATATCAACAAAATCATTTAGGGTCTATATTAAGCCAATACTAATAAGTTATTATCAGCATTCTGTATAGTACCGCTTGTGAAATTAAACAGTTCAAAAAAACGGTCTCAATAATAAACAATAGCTTAATCTTAACTAAAAATTAGAATAATTTGCCACTTGCTATAATTAACCACTCAATCATGCCGTTCTCATTGATTAAATATAAAATGATTACAAGAATAAACCAAAGTCCCCAAGGCATATTTATGGACAGGACTCAAGTGAAATGGACATCAATTTGAATAGAGGAAATAGCATATTACCGTCAACCTTCAACTTATTTATGCATTCTTAATCATATCTTGTGAAAAAATGCCGCACAGTAGCACGCAGGAGCGAACGAAATGCGACCTTGAAATAATCTTGATCGCTGTTCTCAGGCGTGTAGTTTATTTCATAAAAATCATACCGATTAAAAAATGTAAAATAAATGAGGGGTCAGACACATGCATGCGTAACACCATAACTGATACATCGTAAATCGAAAAAAATATAAGTGGAAAATTAAAACAAAATCACCACCAATAAAGGAGATGAATGGAATAAAACTGAAGTTAGCTACACTTTGGAAAGTGTGAGTGCCTCATACAAGTACCTATATTAATCAGGTTTGCAAAAGCAAATAAATCTCCCGCAACACAGAAGAGTGCATCTTCATAAGACCATAATCCGGCCCATCATTTCATACGCAGCACCAGCATGGATTGGTCTTGCAAGCAAATCTGCTCAGCATATCCTGGAAGTAGCAGAGAGAAAATCGCTTCGGGGTGCCCTTTGTCTCGGATGGACACCGCATAACGACGCCCTATGGCCGTTAGCGCGGATGGAGCCGCTGGAGGAGACTCTTCGTCCCAGACACAGAAATTTTTCCAGGAGGTCGCGAAGTCAAAGTTTCCGGAGCTGCGACGGATAGCAGAATTCCCTGTCCGGCCCTGGGACAAATACACAAGACCCTGCGCCGGAACCGGACAAACAGAAGATCTTCCTCCGAAGGAACAAAAGAACGCGGTCCCGTAACGGGATTTACGGCCTCAACATAGGAGGCTTTTACAGGAAATAAGTCCCTTGGCAAGTTGGAACCCGAAGCGAATCATAATCTGAAGAGCCCAGGAGTGCTGAGCAGATTAATACCAATATAAGATTGGTATGAAGTACCGAGAGTCGTCTAATAATAACTGAAATGAACTATCTCATCAACTTATCAAAATTACCAACTTCTTTCCCAGCACACCATTAAAATCAGAACAAATAAAATCCGTAATGTGATAAAAATTTGGAAGCAGAAAATTGTTTTCTCGGAAAATAATTTAAAAGGAATATTAAAGTTTCCATTCAATATTGAAGACTTTTTGAAGTATGTAAGGTTGAGACCCACCACCAGCAACGCACAGTGAAAAGTTATGCTGTGGGTGTAATCGAAATAATCTCCACCGTTAGCGATCAAATTTAACGTATTTTAACACTATTTTCCCTAAACTTGACCAGTTTTTTGACTTGAACAGTTATTTTTTCAATCTACGGCTAATTCATTAAAAAAATTTAAAATTATGAATAGTCATTGGCTATTCTTAATAAAGAGAGAATTTTTACTTTTTTTCTTTCGCTTCTTTTAAATAAATAACGAAAGAAAAAATTAATTCGGTAAAAAAATGAAAAAGTAAAAGAATTTCATTCATCAGAAAATGAAATAATAAATATTTGATAAATTTTGCCCGAGCGCACTTCGTGAAAATTTAAAAAGCGAACTCTTTAAGCGTTCTTGAAATAACTTTTAAACACTACGTCGACTGCAATTTTTCGCTAAGGACACTGCTTTTGAAGATCAATAAGCTAAAATCTCGAGAGAAAAATCCTTCTTCATCAGGCTTTCCTCTGATTAAGAAGATATTAAATTGCATATGCTGATGCGGACGCTAATTCAAGGGTCCCTATGTAGGGACAGCAGCCCTTCTGCCACTTGAAAATTACCGCATTCACGTCCTCACTTATTTTTCGCATGAAAATTAAGCCTTCCGGTATTTTAAACCAAATTAGGTAGGCAATAAGTAGTTGGGTTGAGTACTTTTGGGAAAACGCAGTCACTATGTGCTAAATACGAGGAGACTCCTCATACCCATCACCAAACCACAAGTGTATCTTGGAACTTTTCCAAGGCCGTAAACTACCTTAACCACACAAGTTTCACGAGGGCCTTAATTGCTCTCCGCAGAGGTTCTTCACATCATTTAAGCCTTTTAGGTTCAAAATAGTTCGTATCTCGCCATACGACTATGCATGCTTAACGAAACGCATTACTCCCGCCTAACCAGTGTTCCTTGTGTAGTATTACTTGTGTTGAGAATTGTGTAGTTATTATTTTGCTCTCATATTCAAATTTTAAGGACATACCTATGCATGTCCTTAAAATTGTTAAAAAAATTCCTAAACAATAACTCCATAATTCTCTTATAAAAATTTGTCTGCAACTTAAATTAGAATATTATTATCCTTTCATTACCTTTAGATACTTGAGATGCAGGATAATTTTGAAAAAGAACTCTTCCATGACATCTGAAATTTTCAAGATAATAGCATAAACTTTAACGAAGTATTTCGTTTAGTCCTCAAAGAAAACATACCAACGTTCGAGAAAGAGTGATCCATTATCTTATGCTAAGGATACCAATCTAATGCTCAAGTGGTGCAAAAATATCTTGCAGAACTCAATGTCGCACAGATGGATTACTGATTTAAACGAAGAGAAGAATCAGTTAACACTTGCATCCATTTTCCCGCTAGTTTCGTTGACTGTTCCAATTTTCCCCGGCGGCGTTCGTCACGCACAGTTAGGATCTCTGAGTCGGCTCCGGCTAGTGGTCGCCACGAAGTCGCCGTAATGTGGTTAAGTCCGTAATTCCAAATGATTCACAAGGGAGAGAGGTTTCCATCGATTTCCTCTTCGTTAACCACTAGCTTCCGAATCCTTCTCACATTTTTCATCAACCTTATCACTTAAACCTACAATTCACATGTTGATGGCAACAAAATAAAGAAAATATGCCATAAATTCCTTCTATTTAAATAGTTCTACTTAAAATGTATTTTTTGATGTAAATCTAAAATAGAGAGGAGTACATTTATTCAGTAAAGAAATATCAAACTCATACATACAATTTCGCCGAATATGATCAGTGAAAAATAATAACAATTATAACAAATTACGTAAAAATACATAAAATAAGTTACCGGAAAATTATATAATAACTATATCATTCACCAATGACATAATGCAGTAATTTTAGTGTGTATTTAAATATTCCGACATTAAAATTTCTGTCACATTAATTATTACATACCGATTACATTATTAATTGGAACCCTGAGAGGTATCGACAACGTTTCCAGTCAATTCACATATGGCATAGTGAAGGCAATGTTAGGAACTGTCGAGGAAAACTGCAAATTTTATTTAAGAAGCGAAATTGTGCAAATCAAAACTAATACTGAATTTGGATGCAAATAAAACGTCTTGTAGCAATTAAATATTCTCTCGACGGTTTCACCAAACTTATCGAAATGCAATGAAATACGACCGGATGTAGCACATCCATTTTCAAGCCACGGAGCAAATGTCTCCTCGGATTCTACTCAAACGACCAGAACGCTCTCCGAAGGAAAGTTGTTTTTATAGCCGAGTTTCCGGACCACTGAATCACCCCTTATCTGGAATCAGTGTATACGAAGAATCATGCAGAAGCAAAGGAGACCCAAACAGGAAATAGTTAAGTGTGGCTAACGCTTTTTAAACGTACTAAAATACGATGCACACACAGTAAAGTATAATTCCCGGGAAGTAATAATCTAGGATAAACACTACCGAGTATTTACAGCGGTACACATTAAAATAATAGGGTAGTTTTCTTCACCAAAGAAAACGAAAGGCATTGATTGCGATTCTTTCCCAACATTAGTGTAAATATAATACAAAAATTCTTCGATTTAAGAATCCCAGGTTAGACGAATGTTAAAGGTCAATTTTCACCTCATTTGAAAAAGGCCAGTTTGGCGCCCATGCGATGCCACTCCACGCAACGCCACAGGGACCAAAATTCTACACGAGTAGTTAGGAGTTTTACATCGTCTGAGATTACCAATTCAGGCATTTGGCACAAAGCTCAGGGAAAAATCTCTTACTAATCACCTGTTAAAATTGCCTGTGGTCGGAAAATTTCCTTCGTTTGATAGGGTATTAATAATCCTTATTTAAGCCAAGCGTTACCTGCTGGCAGGGTATTCTGCTATCTGCTAGCAGCCTGCATCGTAGTGGCGCTCATAGCTTCGAACCAAGGTGGGCTCTCACGGCGGCAGCCGGAACCAGAATGACGTCAAACGGGCTTTTCCCAGCATTCATACTAAGCCGTGGCGCGCTTGAAAGTTTTCACTTTTCATTCAATCGCGAAAAATAGATTGCGTAATTTAAAAATCTAAAAGCGTTAAATTCGAATTCCAGGAGTAATAATCTTTAGATCCAGGCAATTAAAAAAAAAGGAAACCACCCTATTATATAACTGAACGGCACTAATTCACTCGCCAGGACTTCGAGATGAACAGTTGTTTTGTTTACCTATGTATCTGACCAAACGCCAACATACAACGGTAAATCAGATCATATGAATAAAATAAGAGAGATGGACTTTCTTTTTTTCCACGATCAGTAAGAGACTATAACCGCAGCTTTAGAACTCATAAATAGATTAAATGATTGTAGCTTACTAACTTAGGTATTCATTAGTGCGTGTTTCTGAATTTTCTTATTATTTCTAACAGCATGTTTTGTGTGTTCTAGATTGCCTTAAAAATAGCCTTATTGGCAGAAAACCTTAATGATTAGTTGGCAAGTTTTGCCTTTGAATGAATACGGTAGTATAATTTGTTAGTGTGCGTAACGTTTTTTGTACCATGTGTTGTGTATGGGGGAAACCAATTACATGCTGGTGATTGATCACCCTCTGCCAAACACCTAGGAGGTGGCTCGTATGGTATATAGATGCAGATCTCCTGTATTGATGGAAAAATGTCGATTAAAATCGATTTTTCGAGCAATCGATTTTTAATCGAAATGAAAAGCTCAACTTTTCGACAAAAATCTAAATTTGAACCAAAATATCGATTAATCGAAAAAATATCCTGCTATTTTTCAAATAAATTACAGCATGTACAAAAACATATTTACTCTAAAAACACTATATACAAATTTGAGCAGTAGAAAATAAATTTAAAAATCTGCTCGATCGAAATGACTTTTTAGCAGTAAATATTTACAAATACTCGCGCATAAAAGTTTTGAGGATCACCGCTTAGTAGCATTCTGCTTCATTAAATGTTTTGAGAAAGATCAACCGATGAAGATGCTTTCTTGATGATTGAGGGCGTGGCTTTTCAATTTTTCTGGACTTAGAGAAAAGTCTTCTTAATGGGACGGATGACTTATGATCATTCACCGGTAGTGACGCTGCTGTGACCAAACGAAATGTTCAAGGTCGGAACATTTGAGTTTGTATCGAAACCCGATTATCATGGCTTGATCTCGAGTTCCGCGATATTTGGCATCTCGATTTTCGATTTAAATCGAAATCGATTTTTCTATCATAAATCAGCTGCATCTGGGGTCTTAAATTTTTTTCGATAAATGAATATTATGTTCTGTGAAATAAACATGGGAGGGGAAAAGTTGAAGTTATGGTTTTCTTGGCTTCTAAGATGGCCAATTAAATAATTCTACCTCAAATCTTCGCTGAAGGACTGCATTTTTGGAATTTATGACAACTATTGCACGATGATAATCATTGCATGCGATCAAATAACTCTTTTAATTTAGCAGCGAGAGGAAAAAATATTTTATAAGTGGCACTAGTGAGGATTTCATTAATTCAAATAATTAATAATTTCATTGAGGATTTCGTAATGAAAGGTGTGATTAATTAACTATCATTAATTAATCACACCTTTTATTTTAAAAACGTTGGTAAGAAGTCCTTACCAATAAATCCTATGATGCATATTATAGACCTTTAGTAATAAGTCTATCAAATGATTTAACTTATAAAATATTGATTAATGCCAAAGCTCGTTAAATCGTAACAGCCTCTTTTGGTTGTTATCCAGGATAATACTTATTCCCAAATAAATCACCCACTGACTGTTAACATTGGGCTAAATATTTAAACATTTATACTTATACAAGACAAGGCAAAGGTTTTGAAAAAACAAAAGAGAAAACGTATGATAATCAACGTAAAATTATTAATCCCTCAATGGAATGCATTCCTTTTAACAAGTGATCGCATATAAGCTGTGCCTTACTGATGATAACATTAAAAAATATTTTATGACCAAGACCATTGGTAAAAATGCAATCACAAGAAAAACTTCCTCCACATTCAAACTCAACACAAAACTATACAAAATTTACAAATATATCGAATATTCTTACGTGATTAATTGGGACACAAAAAGAATTTGAATGCTATAAGAAACCGTTTGGTAGTTAGCTTTAAAATTTTATCCAACTGAGACATCCAGAATTTTTTTATCGGGTGGCTCTCATCCACCTTCTCCATTACTTCAAACAATTAATCTTTCCAATCAGAGGTTTTATGATAGCCGAATATTCCAACCGCCATAGAAGGTTTAAAGCAATCAAAATACAAAGGTAATATCGGCTAACGGGCTATCGAAGTCCGCATCAAAACATTTCCGCTCTCTATTATTCATATATTTCGATTATTACATAGGTTTCACGTAGCACGTACAAGAAGCAGACTAGGAACCGCTAGAGACTCGGAGGTTAAGTGCTCGACTTAGATTGCCTCTACTGTTAAGGACGAATATATTTTAGTGTGACAAAGATAACTTCACTCACAGCCGCATTACATTCTCCAGGTCCTAAATTTCGATAAAATAAAAAATATGTTTCTTTGAACGAATACAATTTATCTTTTTTACCTCGATCAATAAAGGACTTAAAGAATTTGAATGCTAGAAACCATTTGGTAGTTGGCTTCAAAATTTTAACCATCTGAGACATCCAGGATTTTTTTATCGGGTGGCTTTCATCCACCTTCTCGATTACTTCAAACGATTGATCTTTCCATCTAGAAGTTTTATAATATCCGCATATTCCAACCATCATAGATGGTGGGCAGTGGTGAAGAATGATAGGTAGTGGTGACATCACACGATTAATGCACGGTTTATTGTATTTTTTAATATACAGAGGTAAACGCAGACTGGCATCTAATCCCACCTCACGCCTATTAAGTCAATTTTCGGGGTATTACATAGATGGTAGCATAGATTATTCGTTTGCTCCATCTCCATTTGTATGGAAATGAGTTTATACTTGTAGTATCTCCGTGAAATCCGACGCACAGCCACGCGAGAAATTTGATGAGCACTCATCTTTCCACAGATCATTTTCCCTCTAGCAATTTCTCGCTGCTTTACGACAGACGCTTTTCTTATAGTAAAAACCTGTTCCTTAAGCGATTTTCCGGACGATCGAGCCATAAATCTTTTCGCGAAAAAACCCCAGCGTTGGGTGATAATGACACTTATTGTGCAGAAAAATAAGTCAGGCTAAATGGGATCTCACGGACCCTTAATTCTATTCTCCACCATGCGACCCGACTCTTTGTACTGCGATACGACACTATCGATTATAGCCGAGAGAATCGGAATAAAAACAAGAAGTCCTAAGCGTTCGAAAGGAACTCCGGACGCGATGGAACTTGAATGGGACTTGGGAGTAGTTAAGAGACCCGAAAACGTTCCTCCAGGGGCCGAAATGAGCAAAAGAGAAGAAGAAAGAAGTGGAATGGGAGTAATGAAGATAAATGGCGGAAAACGGCCTCGAGCTGCTGTAGGCCAAAAGAAGAGACCTACGGAAATCCTGCGCTAAAAAGCTAAACTGGTGGAGTAGTAATGCAAGTGGGTAAAAAATCAGGGTTTAGCACCAGTGGAGCCGAGTTTGTATGGCTACCTAAGTGGACCATTATCCATTATATTGAGGGGTATTGATTAAGTATACCGGAACTTGCCACGGTGATAACTTTATGGGAGTCACCCGCAATGCACAAGATGTGCGAAAAATCCACAGAGAAAAAAGCAATCGCCTTGACCGGGATTCGAACTCGGATCCTTAGATTTCCGACCTTAGAGTGCTGTGGAAATTTGTGTACTATACCGGACAAGGTAATATGAACTGCTGAGCATATTATGCGACTAGCAGTAACGTGCGCGCGGCGTGCGCATGGCGCCACAGCCGGAGAGCAAAGCCCGAACTTTGAACTCAAATAGGTGTTCGCTCTAGACGAATTTAAGTATACCGGGACTAGCCACGGTGATAACTTTGCGGGAGTCGCCCGCAATGCACAAATAGGTATTAATTATTTTAAATAATTCTTCATTTATGTTTAAATTAATTGATAACTTCGTTAAATATAACCTTTTTATTTATTTCTTTATTTATTTAAGGAGTCGCTCACATACAGCATTTCTGCCAATTTATAGTGACGCAGTAACAAACATGAAATTTTAACATAAAAAATCTGAACAAAGAGTACAGGCATAAGAGTGTAAAGAACAAAATAGAAGGCGCGAGGAAAGGGAGGTGGAGAGGGAGGTTTATTTATTAGCCGAGGAATGGGACATGGCGAGTTTGACAAATGAGTTTAAAGGCAGAAAAAACGGATCAATATTGTCTGGTAATGAATTGAGCACGGAGCAAAGGTGGTGTTGGAGTGAGCGCTTAACGAGGGATAGTTTACGGATAGGCGTATGGAGTAAGGAATGTGTACGAGTGGGTCGGTAGGGCACTCTGAAATTAATGGATGAAAGCAAATCAGGACAATCAATGTGTGAATTTAGAATATTATATTTAGAATTTAGAATTTTTCTTTATTTATCAATACAACTAAGTATTTTTTATAAATCATTTCACCACAAAAACTTTAATATAACCAGCGGTCACGTCGCGTCACATGTTTCCCCTGCTGACCTACCAAACGCCACTCAGTAAAATAATATGCTAATTATTTACATCCAAATTGTAATTAGGAATGTTAAATGCATAAATGTGCCAACTAAAGCATCAAAATGGCCAGAAGTAATATAATGTAGTGATTTCCTGAATAAAACACACGGAAACGTTACAAATAGAATAGAAAACCGAATCCGTAGAAAGATGATATAACTCCATTCCTGCGAGAAAAAATTTGATTATACTTTAACAAAAAAGTACCATAAAAATAAATAAAGTGAGAAAAAATAAAGACGACAAAAACAATGCTAGGCAATATTATTTAGTGAGTAGAGGTCCTCATAGTGTTTAGAGTACAATGAAACCTGTGAAAACGAGCACCTCGACACAACGGCCGCCTTCATAAGAGATCCTTTACAACTTGAACCGGTGCCTAGCTAACTTGGTGGCTCGTCGGAGTAGAGATTGGGAGTACTTTGTCTTTCTTTTTCAATTTAGGGCTCCAAGTGAGTATGAAAATGTACCCCAAATTGCGCAGGCATAATGGTGAGAAATTTAAAACTAATAATTTCAAACCGTTTAAGACTCCAACACTCTTCATTAAATTTCTTAATGTATCTCAAATATCTAAATCCTCCGCTTCTTGTTGTAAAACCCAAACAAGTCTTTTATGTATTCTTTTTAAAAATATTTTGTCCTCAATTAGATTGTAACATTAATTTTTATTAGAATACTTTGCAATAAAATTTATCGTAGCATAATCGTCTATCAACTAAAATAGTTATCTACTTTAGTGCACAAAAAGCACATTCGTTCAATTGCAGCGATAAAATTCACATACTTTTCTCTGGAACTGAACGTATTTTCCGGTTAAGCAATGAAAATCACAACTCTTTTCTGCGATCACCTCTTTCAACGGCATCCGGACATAATTTTTTCGGCCAACGACACACTTTCTTCTAGACTGGTCTTTTTTTGGTTACGGATTACACACTTAAAATACTATCATTTCGAAATTTTTAGGTGATAGAAACTGGAACGTTTTCAGCATTTGCCTGTATTTCAGATAATTTAAAACAAATAAGCCTGAGAAAATGACATAAAGGTAAATGGCAAAAATTTCTAATTTGAGATAAAAGGGAATGTTGAATAAGGTCTTTTTATATACTCTGAAATTTCAAGATGACAGAGTTTTTAAGCTTTCAAGAAGACTTAAATAAAGCTTTTTTAAGCTTGCAATTTATAAGTTTAGAGCGAGGAATTCGTCACCAAAAAAGACAGGTCAATAAGAAGGCAAGCATTCTCTTAAATAACCAGCCTCCTGCCTGTACTTCCACTGAATACTTCGTTGGGGAATTGGCCATTTGTAATAGAAAAACTATGTACTCTTAAAAGCCTTAAAATAACTTATCAAAGAGTTTTTTTTTAAGATTACAGCCGCCCCTCCAAAGTGTGCAACCGGTACAACTCTTTGTGGAAGAATAACTCCACTACTAACAATGGTTTAATTATTGTTATATCATTCTCAAAAATTATATAAGAGTGTCAAAGTGAATTGATATATCAGTGTCTAAGTGTGGAAATTAATATTGTTGTTTTATATTTTATCATAGTTATATCACATTCCCACCGCGTCAAGCCTGAAATAATTTCATACTGTATTGTTTCATTCATCTCTTCCCAATGACATCAATACATGAAGTTAATACTTCCAAACTCTAACAATAAAATATAACCAGTTTTATGAATTAAATTAACCTATGGCTTATTTAATAGTTGGCCATTCCTAAATACAAATCATCAGCGATCGCCTTCTTAAGCGGCCAATTTTCTTCAACCCATTTGATCGAAGCTATATACGGGTTACGCTGTATTAATAAATGATGCTACTTCAATACCATTACATAATGATGCATTATCATTCCAGCAAAAAATCTTTTAGTCCAATTCCATACCATGTTTATAAATAATGCTATTACCATGCCAATACACAATGATATAAAATAATTTCAGCAAAAAACTTTCAATACATACCATAAGGGAGAAGTTCCAATTACGTCCAACATGCATTATTTTATGCTTCAAAATTTTAGGAGTGTTTCAAGTAAGGTAGGAGTGGGCGAGTGAATTAAATGCGGCGCATTATCATGAAGCCAAGAAAAGGTTTCACGGAAAGTCCTTTTTTCAGCGCAAAGAACGGAGACGCATTCCTCCGGGGTATTCTTGAATTCCTACGGACGCATTCGGGCCATTGTAGCTCCCCTTTAACTTTCAAAGGAATCTTCCACAGCATCCATGCTTCACGAAAACATTTTGGCTATTGACCGTCTGAGTGAGAACGGAAGGGAAAACGACTTTTTTTTTGCTCACGGATTTTAACACTTCTCTTTTCCTTCTAAGGGTCCCTAAATTATTCATCCCGCTGAGGCTTAAGAGCGCTAAACAGAGAGGCGCGAACGTTTGGCCCGAAAATAGGTTTTTTCTTAGATTTTTGAGGAACCTTTTTGACTCGGTGCTCTTATTTACATGACACGGAATGCAAGTCGCTATCTGAAACTCTCCTTCCTCTTATCTTGCGCGGAAAAAATATTTCTCCGCGGTACAGCTCCTGCAGATATTTATCTAGTTCCTTGCTCATTCTCTCATTATTTTGATCCTAAGGCAGCTAAAAACCTTGTTCACAAGAGCTTTATTTAAGGTCAATTTCGCGACACCACCATTTAAAAAAATCTTTTCGTACATGTTTTAGAAAGTACACAATCATGAAAGACAACCTCTGTTGAGGTTAAAAAGTAAAATTAGGATATAACAATCCTTATATTTGCAAGCACTTTTGACTCGGCGCTCTTATTAATATAAAACGGAATACAACTCGCTATTTGAAAAAATGTTTCTTTTCGGTTCAGTTTCTGCAGACCGCTACTCTCATAGTTAATGCAAGATATCTCGCTTGGATGACATTAGCATGTACCTCAAATATTCCGTTACATATATCCTGACTCGATGACACAGATCGCTTGAATTAAATAAAAATAAAAATGACCTAATTTTCAGATGAAAATGAAAATCACTAATTAGGAATCAACCTCAGCATCTCCAAATTTGACGCCATGACTCATTACCTGTGTGATTAGAATAGGCTGTTCCTACCTTAAAGTTGCTTTTGAGAACAAAGTGGAAAAAATTCGTCGGTCATCATTATGAGCTATCAAAACTGACATGCTGATCCTCTTAATCCTACACCCTTATGCCAACACACCACGTTGCCCTATCTCGCTCACGCGAACTAAAAAGGCCTAAAGACCTAAATACAAGCTATTAGATGTACTAAAACTAAAAAAAGCTGAAGATGGCAGACGCGGTTCAGGAAATAGATCAAACTAGAGAAGACTAATCTTAATACCCCTATATTTGAACCCGTCGCCAAGCCGTGCTAAGGTAATGTCGTGCTGAGGAAAAACTTTAATGTACCTAAACATTGGCGAACCCAGCGAGGGGCAGGGATGGAGCAGCTGCCCCTCCCCCCCAACCAGCAAAAATCGGGAAAGTCTTTAAGCAAAATCAGTACTGAATTGAAACGAAACTATTCAACAAATTTTCTTTAAACCCACGAAAAATGATATGCATTAGTATAAGATATGTAACTAAAATAACACTATTTTTTCAAGGAAATAATCTCATAAACTAATGTCACAACTTGGTTTGCCCCCCACCCATAGTCCATGGCTTCCCCCCCTATTTATGATCCCGGGTACGCCCTTGGAGGGGGGTGAAGACGAATTTGATGTTTGGGACTTACCAGTGGGCAGAAAACCAGCTGATGATGATGCAGCGAAAAATGGATGTCCTTAACCCTTTCGCAGATCGAGTCGATGACGCCATGAACTTCAGCGAGTTTGTCTCCGCTTCACCCCTGATCCTCGGCCTCACGCATCAACTCCATATGATTTGTTGCTGTTTTTACTCTGGTGAGCGATTCCTTCTCTAAGTAAGCGGGTCTCCCAGAACAAGCAAAAGTAATCTTAGCCGTAATGGCGTCATCAACTCATGAAAAAGGGCGGTAATGTCGCGTTCTTTTCAAATTATGAGAGAATGGCTGAATGGGGAAGATTTTTTTCGTCATATTTTACACTTTGCACGCTCCACGTGACATCCTTTGATTTTTTCCTACGGGCATTAGATTACGCCATCCGTATATTGAAAAAAATCATAATTTGCCATTTTTTTATGGTAAGCCTCCAAAAAAACATATTGAAAAAACAAAACCAAAATTCATTCTTTGAAATGACAGAAAACATGTATTCCTGAAATGAAAGGTTGGTATTTACGAAGTACACAAAAGTATTGAAAATGGCCACAACCGGGATACATATCTACAGTACTAAGGTAATCAATGTAAGTGTTAATCTTTTAATTAAATGAAATTTTGGATTTTAGTGGACAACGTGTAGTGAGTGTATTTTTCAATCGGCCACGAAGATTCACACAGTGGAGACATTTGATTCACCTCTTATTTCGCGTCAAGCACAGATTTTGTACACTTCCCACTGCCGCCAAGACGGCATCGACTTCATCTCGATTTAAAAATCGACCCAAAGTGAACAACCTCGCACATCCGGTTTCAGGCTTCCTTTCCCCGGAGATCTTGTTTTTGTCGGCCCGGAAAGACAATCGGCTTCGATCGACAAGATTTTTTTCTTCGATTGCTGACTCCGCACGACCTCAGAAAGCGGGTTGGGATGGAACCGTTCCGAGAGATAAAACTCTTTCGGATGGAACAATTCCCCCGTCCGACCTTTCTTTCAGGGCACTGACCTCAAGTGTGGTGGCAACGAGGGGGATTTTCTCTAAACCTTCCGCGTGCTTTGGAACATGAGCGGATTTAAGGAGCAGCAAAAAGGGTAATCCCCCAACCAAGTTGAGATTTCTGAGCCCTGGCAAAAAAAAACTTCATTTCACTCCACCGCATCCGACTTAATAATGTGGACTAAGATGGACATTCTGAATGATAAAATGCCTATCTTCCACTTTTAAAAAAATGTTACAAAGACGAATTTACTCTTTTAAGACTTGGAAACTAACGGCCAACTTAATGACAGCGTATTTTCTGAATAAAATTTCACCCAATGCAACCAAAAATTGTCCATGATAAAATATTAACACCAATAGTAATTTTCCCTTAATAATATATATTCCACTGAATACCATTGTTTCTGGGATAACCTAGAAAATGACAGCCTAGAAACCATCGGTCGGTTGTGGCATCATGAGTAAAAGTGTAGAAATTACTATTGGTGTAAAATATTTTCTCATAGAAAATTTTTGAAATTTCATGGCTGCATTGGGTGAAAATTTACTAATTAAATAGGCTGTTTTTCCACCACATCAAATCAAAGCCTAACACGATTCCATACGTCCAAAAATAGTAGACAGCTCCTATGAAATTATCGATATTCTTGCGACGGCCCCGCGGTGAGTATTAAATGCTGCCATTGCTTCCGGGATTTCTTCGAGATGATTTATATCTGATGACGACTGTTTCGCTAACCGATAACATTGGCGAACATCTTCAGATCAGATATCCTGCCGTCATCTTCTGACCTGAAGATGCTGGCGGGATTGCAGCCAAACTGCCATCATAAGACATAAAATCAACGCGGAGGAAACACGGGAACAATGACAGAACATAATCCCCTATCACCGTTGAAGATTTCTATGAACATTTGTACTTATCCTGAAATCTAATCAACGCGCTCATTTTTTTAGCCTGGCCTTTCGTGAAATACGGGGCACGTCAATTGACGAAGTACTGATTTTTGCAAAAATAATTAAAAGCTTTACTCATATGTAAGCATGCTTAAGGAACTGTATTAAGAACAAATTAACTAAAACAATTTTTAATCGGCCGATTCTGACAACTTTCACGAAAATAGGGCCCGCATTAAATGAAAAGCTAACTTTAATTAAAAACAGTTAAATTTCTAAGTATCTTCTTACCTACTACACCAAGAGAGTTTAACCAAGAGCCTACCCCTTCCTTGAACTGCGCGAAATTTACACGAACCTTAGAACAAAACTAAGAGATTGTGGTAGCCTAATGGGTTCGATTCAGCATTCCAATTTACATGGCGGTGGCTGAAAGTTCTGGGTAGCTAAAAGCCTTATCTGATACAGAAGCTAACCACAACCATAGGCCACCACCAGACTAATTGACTAATATGACAGCTATGGAGCTCCAACAATTATCCGCTGCTTCCATGCTATACAACATTTACATTGCCCTCAAAACGAAGTTGCTTACTAACGCCAAAGATTCCCACTAAAAGTCTAGAAACTTTGAATAAAAAAACGATCAAATTTCATTGTACGTTCTCACCTACTACAGCAATGGAGTTTCTAAAAACACAAAAGCCAACTCTTTTAACAAAAACTCACAGATTTTATTATATTAATGTAAAAATAAGAACGACGTTTATTAATATTTATCACTGTCTAAATTGATAGTTAGAAGTATATATCCGTTGCCTCCTTCTCGCGCTAATCGCGGAGAAACATCGATAGTCTGAACAGATAAGTTGATGACCTCACGCGCTCCTGTCGCCTGGGCTTCGCTATTCCTTGGCTTCGATGGTCGACTTCGTGTAGTTCGATTTTGTATACACTCATGAGAACAAATCCTCCCCTCAATGAGCGTAATGTTTTTTTAATACATCTTATCTTGACCTACCAAAAAAAATCCTTTGAAATAATTTCAATATTTGTTCTGACTGACCGACCCCATTGCCGGTCACTGCCAAAGGTTCTCACAAAAAGCCCTTTATATACATCAAGGATGGAATTCGACATGAAAAAATCATTTAGCTTAGCCAGTATCGCTGCTAAACCATATGATTTCTAGATTTTTAGGTATTCCTGGTAACCCGAATGATTTTTAGATGAGTACATGACTTTGCACCCGTGCGCGTGACTGCGTAAAGAGCTATTTGCATCACACAGTCTTTTAAAGCCCTTTACTAGCATTAAATACAATAAAACAGTAAAATTTCTAGCTATATTTTTACCTATTGCCTAAAATCGAGTTCCAGAAAGAACAGCTGACTTTCTTTAACTACGCAAGAAGTGATGGAGTTCTCGAAAGCCTAACAAAGCAACACTTCTCATCCCCTTTAAGTCGAAATCTGGATCCGCTCATGCGATCCGGGTTTACGGGAGGAGGAGAATGCCTTGTGGCAGCGGATGCAGTGATGGCGAAGTGGGGCCATGTCTCTACTAGTCATAATCCCGGCGAGGACGTTTATGAATGCGGCGGCGGTGGCCTGGAGTCAGGAGAGGGCGGGTCGTCACGATGCGCAAGGGAAGAAGAGTGCGAGACCCAGAGCTAGACGACGGGACCGCGGCGGGGCTTCTTGCAGGGGGATCAGGAGGCAGCCTCCGGCAGGTCAGGAATGGGTGGCAACGGAAAAGGCCGTCCTCCTGTAACTTACTGAATGCTTTTTAGTGCTACTAATCTTTCCCAACCAAAATTCTTTTAAATAATTTCATCAATTTCAGTCCAAACTGAACGATTTTAATTTGTCCCTGGGTAAATTTCCTTTGGAAATCAATGCAAATTTCACCGCCGTCCACGTAGCAGCTTTGGAATTTATCTCATTTTCATCACAGTTGTTGCTGAACTAATGGAATAACATAAATAAATCTAAATTGTAAATGTGAAAATTAACATTATTAGAAAATACCCTCTCGAATCGGCTCGAGAAACGATACTAAAAACCTGTTCCTTGATAAACTAATGATAATAATCATAACATTTAGGAATAAGCATACGTAGGGAACCATATGAATGACACATTGACACACATACCGTTGTATTTCCATAGAAGTAAAGGGTAGTGGCGATGGTGGTATCTTTCGGTTCTCGTGGAACGGTTCTTCGGTTCATGTGGCTCCCTGTGGAACTCGATTGCAGGTAAAAGGTAAAAATATGGTTGTACATACTAGTCACAATTCCAGCAAGGACGTTTATGAATGCGGTGGTGGCGGCCTGGGGGCAGGAGAGGGTGGGCCTCCATGATGCACAAGGAAAGAAGGGTGCTAGATGACGGGACCTCAACGGCCCCCTAGCTGGGAGATCTGGCGGCAGCCGTCAGCAAGTAAGGATTGGGTGGCGAAGGGAAAAGGCCATACTTCTCTACCTGACTATTATTCGATATCAAGGAATAGTTTTATGAACTCGCTTTGTTGTTTACAATCTTGTGCGGGTCAAATCTTGCAACTCAACATAATAAACCCTTTCCGATTGGCTGACAAGCCACAATTTTCAGGATAACTCATAGCCAGATGATAATGCAGTATTTCCACCACTTTCATTAGAATATTAACTGTATCTCGATTGTTATTAAGAATTTAAAATTAAATATGGAGATTAGTTCAAAAAGTGGCCACCAAATCAGATGGTGGCGCTGAGATTATTTAAAGGAACGAGAATATAAAAAACAAAACAAAAAGAACGAGTCGACTAAAATTAAAATGTGGTCCGCCGTATTTCGTAGTTACATCATGTTTTGATGTGGTGTGTAAACTAAGAATCATAGTGAACCACGTTTTTTGTTGTATATGAATCATTTTATTTAGTATTGTATATGAATCTGTCAGGCTTGTAAATAATTCACGGCACTCTCTTTTGTTTGCGATAAAAAAGTTATTTTTCATAAAATTTATTTTTATTTTCTATTCTTAATATGCAAAATCTTTTCTAGATGTGGTTGCGAGTTGAATTCTAATAATTTTAATTTTGGCAGGAAATATCCAAATCATTTGCTACTTAAATTTACATTTAAATTCATTACTTTGATTAAGTGCTACCAGTGATAATGACGACGAATATTTTTATTGGAATCTTCATCAGTAAACCATCTAACATTTTCCTAACTTTCAGTAATTTATCAGTATGATCACTGAATACCTAAAACTGAACTAAAAAGAATTAAAACACATATTTCGTATATATTTCGGTTTCAAATAAAATACATAGCAAAAAACCGTTCGCTGAATTCGACATTGCGAAAAAAATTAGCATTTTTTCTAAAAAAAACGTTAAGACTATTACAGACAGCGATGAAATATCTTTAACACCAATGGGATATAATATGATTCCGAGAACACTATTTTTTTAAAAACCACACCACAAAGAACTCACTATAAGGCGATGATTAAAATTGGTGTCGATTATTGAGTATTTGTAAATGACCGTCAACCAGGCCATACATTTTTGCACAGTCTTTTACTGCCATGTGCCACTAGGAATGAGAAGGAAAATCCGCCACCGCTCAAAATAAAAATTTTTTTTTCTGAACACGTCTCGATGACAATATCTCCTGGGACTCAGGCGACCCACCATACAAACATGCTTGGCTTGTGGTAGGACCTCCAAGGGGACCTGAGACACCATCCTACACTTCGGAGTATCGAGGTCAAAAATATTCCCAGTCAGAGGGCATTCAGAAATAAGAAAAAAGGTTAAAGTCCTTATTTCGCTGAAGGAAACACCACAGAGAATCGTCCTACACCTTATTGCGAGTCTTATAGGCGTCCATTACTATACTAGCCTATAATGGCCTTAACTTTGCAGAAATAATTCATCCAGAGGAATTTTGAAGGATATTCAGCCTTACTGTTTCCAAAAAAGACATGTAATATCTTCAAAATGTTTGGAAAAGTTTCGACAACGCTAATTCAATAGATAATTTGGCATTTCTTCAAGCTCTCTCTGTTACGGCCAGAGTAAAGGATTATAGACAGGTTAGTCTATGACGGACTTCCTTAGAAAAATAGGGCTGGTTCTTTTTCTTCGGCAATATTATTTTCTCGACAACATGATTCTAACCCTTCACATTTAAATGTATCTAACGACAGCCGCACCGATAATTAAATTAACTTCTCAACGAAGAGTATCATCAGTGGTTACAATGCCGAATACTCAAAAATTGCCTTGAATTGAAACTAATAATAGAGAATGAAAGATAACGCGCAAATCACCACACCGACGTGATCCCCATAACGTATGTTCGATCACCTTTAGTAATAGTGATTCGAACATAGCCGTTCCACAGCTAAAATTCATACATATCCTGATTGACTTAAATATGAATTGTACTTAACGAAGGGCATTGATGAAAACTACAAGAATTAAATGGCGATTTTGCTATACCTTTTGAAAAGCGACACTCGAAAAATGTTTCACTTGCCATTAGAAAACACATTTTTACAATTCCCTGCTTTATTAATATCTTTATGCACTTGTCTACTAAATTGGTAGCAACATGAAAATATTTTCATAAAGAATACGAGAAGAAATAAAGAAAAATCGGTTATTTGTTGGCAAACTATATCTTTTTTAAAGCTCCAATTCCGTATACTCCAAAACTGCTTTGAATAAAAATTATTACTCCAGAATGGTGTATAAAACGCAAATCACTACACCGATAATTTCCCAAAACGTGTGTTCGATCACCTTCTGGATATGAGTTTTTCTTAACTATTTTATAGTAAAGAAAACTCATAGCATATTATCTTATCAGAATTTTTATTTTTCATCTATCAACTTATTACATATGATCTTATTTGAATTTTCACTCGAATCTTAACTAGAGGATTTTTTTATATTTCTCTCACCACATGAATAAACACAACGTAAAAATCTTTTAGAAATGCGCGATCCATTCCAAGTGAGAGTAAAACAAAGTCATCGGTAAGTAGGTAAATTCTCTTTGCGGGAGTAGTCAAACACTTCGTTTTACGTGCTACTTCATTATTATTTTCCCAAAGATGGTTTCGACGAAGTGCTGGATATGGTGAGTGAGAATAGACCGCTTCTAAATGAGATACGAAGGAGACAGAAGGTACGGATTGAACGAGTACTTAGCGGAGAGGGGATGTTGGAAACAGTGTCAGAGGGTAAATTGCTGGGTAAACGAGGGAAAGGAAGGAAGAAAATAAGATTTTTAGATGGAGTGAAAGAGGGTAGGCCTTACTGTGATCTGAAGAGGAGGTACATGAAGGAAGGGGAGGCTGCCAAAATATTCTCAAGTACCCCATGGAAACCCACCTTAATCGGTAGGATATTTTAATAATAATTATTTCGGTGAAATAGGAAATTACCTAAAAGGTTCTGAAGTAATTCCTACATTTAAAAATAGCCCGGTATTCTTTAAACCTTAATGTAAGCGGATAAAATTTCACAAATTTTTCAATAAATGTGACAAACAAAGAGATATAATTAACAGCGTTACAGGGTAGAATGTTGGGTAAACGAGGGAGAGGGAGGAAGAAAATAGGATTTATATATAGGTAGAATGAAAGGGAGTAGGCCTTATTTTTAAATGAAGAGGAATCGCATGAAGAAAGGGGAGACTGTCTAAATGCTTCTTAAGAACTCCACTGAAACCCAACATAATGCATAGAATACTTTAATAATAATAGTATATGGTTTCGACGTTTTAAACTGTCACTCAATCTCAAGTAGTAAGAGGGAGTGTCATCGACCTGTGAATCTCCTTTCTTGCCTCCAGAGTTCCCCTCTCACTTCCTTCCCCCACAAACGGTAGCGTATCGAGTCGAGAAGGGGGTTCTGCACTGCGGCTATGACGTGTCGCAAAAGCAAGGTTAGTGCCTCGCGGGCGAAAAAAATATATATGTACACATAAAAAAAAATAAAAACCCTCTCCAGAGATATTGTATGTGCGAGAAAACTCCGGTATACCTCGGCCGCTTACGTGTGTACGTGTATATATACGAATGTGTGCGACTGAGTAAGGGAAAGAGATTTTCGTCTCAAGTCTTTTTATAAACCCACTCACACAGAGAGCGAGCCTCGTTGCATGCACCTCCGCTCGTCGCTGTAATTGATCCGGAATTCATTTCATTATTATGCCCATGCATCAGTCCCGCTCGAGCCCCACATGGCCCAGTAATGAAGTTAAAAAATGTTGGATTTTTAAAGCGAGCCTATTTTAGAATGGAGATAATTATCCTGTTATCATGTTTTCAGTTCTCGTTTAAAACTTACCTTCTTAAAAAGGTTCGGGATATTCTTGGCCTACAATTTATGAACGCTGTGGTTTTAGGCTCAACTTCACGCAATTAAACCGTCACGGCAAAATTACGATTATGCAAAAAATTCTCGTAAACTTTAAATAGCCCATTTTATCGTACTCTTTGATATTCTAGGAACGTAACTTTCCCTCTTTTTTTGTAAACTACATTATCATGGGGGTAACCAGAATGAAAACTAGGGGGGAGGGAGTAAAACTAGCCGTGGTCGTTCAAGTATTAACTTTTTTCCACAAAAAAGGTTAATGAAACCAAAATTTTAAGGAAATTATGACAGCGATTTATTAGTTTTTATAAATATTTGCTTGAAAAAATAATGATTTTTATTTTAGCTCCACGTCTTATAGTAATATTATTTTTCTTATATAGGAAAATTTGTTCATAACATATGTTTTGAACTAACTTTATTTTCGCTTCGAAGGGGTGGCAGTTGCTCCTCCTCCCCCCGCTGGGTACGCCCATATATATATTATATGAGTGGGTAGGAAGCCAAGGGGTACAAGTGATTTCTTTTAATATGCAGAGTTATGTACAGAAATTAGGTATAGAAAGCAAGCGAGAACAATTAGATATATACTAGTGTATTGGATTTTCCACGCCTTGGTTTATCCGGAACCAAAACATCAGAAAGGATCTCAAAATTACTCCTATTCTAGCGAAACTAAAATCTGCTCTAGAAAAATTTGCCCTTACTTTTGATAAAACAAATAATGCACTGTTAAAAAATCTTTGGGACTACGAACCTCTGCTGAAACCAAAACACCGCCTCCACAAATGTGCCCTCAACCCTTCCCATATCCCTATCCCCTAATTCCCTGTCCAGTATTATAATGCCATGACTCTTTTAATCTGTAAAACGTGATCAACTAATCTGCCTGCAACATTACTAAACGAAACGCCCAGGAGACAGCTGCAAAGCTGGGAACTGCGGAAAACAACAACAAGAAATATACTTGGTCTTGGACTCGATGTCAGCACAGGGACTCACTCGTTTCCCTTGACAACCTATTTTTGTGTATTTCCTCTAACAATGAACTTCACCTAACTCTGTTGAGAAAAAAATCACTTGTACCCCTTGGCTTCCGACCCATTCATATTAGTTGAAGAATTTGATTTTAACTCGCATAATAGTGGGGACACTTTAAAGAAACAGTTTGGGAGCTTGAAAATTTCTGTGGGATTCTTAAAAAGTTGTTATTTCATGTCTACAGTTTATGGCACGAGTCGACGATGATGTATGTCGAGATTTTTATTGGACTTCACGCGTACAACGGATCACAATGCATGAATCGAACGGAGAAAATAGTAACACAAAAAAAAAGAGTACCGCCACTATCGCTGAGCTCCTTTACAGCGGGTTGTTTTTCTTTGTTCGACGAGGGAAATTCAAACAACACTAACCATCCCCATTTTTTCGTCCAAATACGTGACGGATTAGCGGGTGTCCCAATAAGATAGCATGTCTCGTGACGGTCCCAACAACGAGCAATTGATCTTGCATTAAATGGCATCATATGCGCATTGAAATCATTCTCTTGAATTATAACTCAAATGTCTTAACGAAACAAAAACACTAAACAGATTTATTACTCAAAATACCTTACGGAATACCAAAGAAATCTTTCTTCATCTGAGAAAAAAAGTGCTGACTGGCTGATACGATAGGTTACACATTGACTACAGTTGAGATCTTTATTGGGAATATTTACGAGCTCATTGCCGCCAAAGGCGGATAAAGGGGGATCACAGGGGTCATTACCCCCTAAATTTTATCAAAACTTTTTAGTTTCTATTAATTAAATAGTTTTTGTATCCTTAAATGTGTAAAATTGTTCAATTTCATCTTTTTTTAAGAATTAAAATGATATTTTAGGCTCAAAAATTCGTAAAAACGTAAAAAGGGTATTTTAAAATATTTTGCACGGGACCCACTCTCTCTGGGGTATTCCATACTTAACAGACCCTAGTGATTACCCCAAATTTGATGTTGAATCCGCCCCTGATTGCCAGAACATTTTTTTATCAGCGTTGAGATGGATATGAGTCCTTTCTTTTAGATGCGATTGGCTCCAGGCAAGAGGGTGATGTGATAGGCTTACTTGAGGTTTTGGTGATAAATGGCGATTGATCATCAGCAGCTGAAATACCTGAGAAAATCACCTTAAATAAAAGTACAGTGATCTACTGGTAAAACTGGTTTGAAAATTAGGGACAATCAAGAAAAGTACTATCGTAGCAGAAATTATGTGTCCTCGATCTCGTATATGAATTACTAAACGACGAAAAGGAACAGGAAAACTAATCACATCATCACTTTTCCTGTTCAATTCTGTGTTGCTTGTAATTAATTTTTTACCTCACAACACTATTGGAGGAGCACCTATATACCACGCTTATAACGAAAAGAGAACCCGTTTTTTTAGAGAGCACGATGTATTATAACTCGTTACAACTCATTTAATTGTAACCGAACTATATTCATATCTAAAGGTGCATCTTTGAATTCAATTATTTAAGCAGTCTAACACGAACTAAGAAATTTAACCAATTTGTAAACTAATTGACGCAAAGTGACACAGAAAAACTAATTACAGCAATACTTTTCCGGTTCCTTTCTGTGCTATTTTCAATTTAATTTTTACTTAATCGCCGTATTTGAAGGGTATATATCACGATTGTAACGAAAACAGTGCCCGCTTTTTTTAGAGCGCAGTAATAACTTTGGTAGCCCAAAACTCGGAAAAAGTCATTTTATTGTAACCGAATCTTATTAACAGCTATATGAATATATCTTTGATATAAATTAGTTCATTCATTCAGACGGCGCCTTAAGCGCAAACATACATATAAATTCAGAGGTAAGGAAAGAAAGGGATAGGAACATGGAATAGAAAAAGGACGAGGACAATGGTGCTGTGGTAGATGGAAAAAGCCAGAAATCAGAGGGTAAAAATGCGGCCTCAGGCTTTTTCCATCTACCACAGCACCATTGTCCTCGTCCTTTTTCTATTCCATGTTCCTATCCCTTTCTTTCCTTACCTCTGAATTTACATGTACCTTTGATATAAATGATTTATGTTGTCTGATATAAACTAAGAGCTATTATTATGAATTTGTATAACATGTTTGTAAAGTGCGGGCGAAACAGAAATGAGACGTCGTAGATTTTCGCTCTTGGTATCTTCGTAATATATATGTATCTCCACAACGTTACCGATTTATAAACGATAATCAAGTCATCAAATGCTAATGCAGTCTAATTTAACCTGATGGAACAACCTAAGCCGTAAAATTGAGCACTTTTAGCTAGGACTACCAGGCGAAATTGATACCCATATCCTGGAAAACATAACCTTCTTTTCTGGGTAAAACTGAAGGCAGGCAAACTGGGGATAACCAACCTGCAGAAAGTACGACGGACAGACAAACTTCTCGCCGGGCTAACTCGCTTTGCGAATACATTCTTTCAAAAACGCTTAAAATTTAAATGTAACACGAGAAGTTGACTCTTCTTCTTCTCCTTCCGGAGAAGAACTGTGTTGGCGACTGGCTGGTTATGAGAGACCTTTCGCGTTAAGACCTCCCGCTTTTCAGTTTTAATCTCCCAAGTTTCGGAGTCACGTTCGCAAGTTTTTGATGAGAAAGCTTCCTGCGAGAGCCTCTTTGGATATCCATTGAATTTTGGAAAATTTCAATCCCGTTCTCCTCCCGTAGCACGGCTGGGTTATTTTTCACGCCATGGTAATTCTTAGCTGCTCTACGTTCGCGTTCTAGCACGTTTTTTTTAGTTCAAAGATCGCTATTTCATTCTCAAGAACGGCGAATATGGAGCCAACGGGGCAGTACTCGGAGGATATTCACCGTAAATCATTATTCCGATAAATTTATTCCATCTAGATTCATACTCTACGAGCTTTTTTGCGAGCTAGAAATATGCCACGAAGCACTCTACATTGAGCTACGAGTTCATCACGAGGCATGGCGTGAGATGCTGAGTGGAAAAAAATCACTCACAGATGATTTCCTCCAATTCACACTTTAAAACCTTCTCTGAAATAGCGGTATCAATATCTTTGTGTCTGCGAATACCTATTTCTTCTTTAGAAACAAAATCATTACGAAACATTAAAAAAAATAGGATTCGTTATTCCGTCAAATATGAATGACATTACATTTTATCAACTAAAATAAGTCTTGATTAATTAAAAGGAATTATGCAAAAAAAGTAATTAATATTTTTTTTCCTTGTGTTAATTTGAAAACCATTCAGTAATTAGCTTAAATGTTTTGATTTCCGGAAAAATTACTCTATTTTTTATTTAATTTGTTCAAATTTTAGAGCATAGCTATTACTCACATTAATTGTTTATCATTAAAAATGACATGCTTGAACACGTTCATCTATTAATTAACAACTTCTATGCAAAATATCGACTTCAGGCTAAGGAAAAAACATAGTTTTGAGGTTTTGACCAGCTTTTTCCCCCTCAGCCAACTGTGATACGTTGATTAGGATGAAGGGGTACTTCGCATTTTTTTATAAATTTTGATAGGTTCTTTTATTTCACTCAAATCAATTTCCTTTGAACTTATTGGGGTTTTAAAATGTTCCGGGAAGTGGATAGCTTGAAGTGCTGACATCATCATGAGCTGTGGCGGGAGCAATGGAAAACAACGGCTCGCCGTAGAACGCTCTTAGCGTACAGAATGAAAAAAAAATGGAAAATGCCTGAATATGGATCACAGTGTAAGCTAATGTAATTTGTACTTGGTGAAAAGGAACACAAAAGCATTATCATCTTATTTCCTAAGAAAGGAATAAATTGAAGATGTGGCATTTTTTGGCGATTTAGAAACCCTGAATTTTCACGACCAATCAGAATTTATTAACAAAAATTCCTCAAAAATAGTCTTATTTAATCTGATGGAGCAGCATAAGCCTTAAAATTGAGTACTTTTAGCTTGGACCAACAGGCAAAATTAAGGCATTCACTACCTGAAAAATATGCCTACACATCTTTCCCAAGAAAAATCGTAGGTAGGAAAACTGGGAAAAACCCACCTGCAGTTGGTACTACGGGCAGACAAACTTCTTTCCAGGCTAACTCGCTAGTATTTTTTTCATTCGTACCCAATCAATGACGATGATAAGCCTCTGCAAGGATTTCGCTTGTTGACGACCCCGAGGACCTTGCCGACCTCGCTGCCGTGAACGATACCCGCTCTTTGCGAACGGGTCCCGTTCGATGAGATTCCGAGGCTCATTTGGTTGTACTCCATGCTTTCAGGGAAGGGATAGTTGATAGGGTTTCCCACTTCCATTCCGACAGTACGTTTACGTGACATCATCACGTGGACTACCTTTCGTCTGGCTCCTACCCTTTGACCTATTCGTCGGTTTGGTAGAGTGTATTGCCACGGGACGAATTTCAACTTTTTGGTTTATTTTAATTTAGGATAACAATAACATATTTTACAATATTGGAATGTAAGGAACTGCGATATTCGTTTCTGTTCTATACTACGGAAATTGATATCTACCTTTCGGCCATTCAAAAAATCAAAGAATGGGTAAATGGAATTTTATTTTAAAAAGCTATTTTTAATGCGAATGCATCGTTTTTTCTATAAAAAATACAGTGAAATGCACCAATATAATATTTTAATATTTTGCCCATGACGAGATGAAGAAGACGACCCTTCCGCCATTCTCATATTTTTTCGCATGTTCTTCTTCACTCTTTCGACCGTAGAAGCTAAAAGTTTACGTTTAAACAATGTTTGATGATTCATTGTTGTAGTCGTATAAACAATAAGTGAAATGATAATTGACAAGGCCATGGCCCTTGTATACATAACGATGGCTAAGTTCTAAAAACACGTATCTCAAAAATAGCAACTTTACAGGAGAGAAAAGGAAACGGTTTATATTTCTAATTGTAAACTGAAATTAAAAATCAACAATTGATAAAACTGAAAAAGAATCAGACATTTTCAAACAAAAATTTGTTTTTTGCTTGAATTTTATTTTTTAAATGTCATTACACTTTTTTAAGATACTTGTCTCAAACCGGCCAAATTTTGAGATACGTGTTGTTAGAACTTATCCATCGATAAGGCCCGTACATAAGGACCTTGGACAAGACCCTAAGGAGCTTCGGCAGGATTTTATACAAATGCTTAAAGTTCAGCGTTCTACCTTTTTTTTGCCGATAGTAGTGTATCAGTGATTATGTTTCCAAAACCGTTAAAACCTGCCCATCGATTCGCCACAACACCAAAAAACCTTGGCCAAACATTTCAACGGCCAAAGGCTAATCTTTCCCCCAAGGTAAAACAGACAAAAAAACAAGCCAAAATTCCTTCCCCTCTACACATTTCATCCTTACATTTTTGATGATTTACTTCCCTCCCCAGCCATGTGTAGCACTGCCTCATCCGTCTTCCTCACTGCCTATTTTACAGCTCTTTCTCCCCTTCACCTCAAAAGCACTGAAATGCTGAGCGCATGCCATCTTCTCGCAATTTAAAGTCTCCGAGTCATAAAACCTCACAGTCCACTTTAAATTTTACATACGACTACTACACACGCTCCTTTCTCCCCTACTTTTCCGCTTATTCCGGGCTCTTCATCACAAAAAGCGATGGATGAATATTATTTTGTATTACATATTACATAAGTCTGGCGGCTGAGCATAGAGCCACCGAGTGCGTCCACCGGGTTGCGGATGGTGGATCGACCTCTAGATATAGAGGTTAGCTATGAGGTAAGTGAGTTCATTCGTTGAATAAGCAGTCGTGGACAAAAGCGACAGTGTTCTGAGGGAATATTGACCTCTCATTGGGTAAGGTAGGCAACTTAAATGATACCGAAACCTGTAAATATGTCGTGACTTGGCGACTGGAGGCCGCCATGTATTATGCCTCTCATCACCTGGGGTAAAGGGCAGTAGCTCGTCTTCATGTGTTACGGTGGAGACCATATTGGTCAGTGCAGTTACACTCATTTCACTACGGTCGTGGTAACATTTACTTCATCGGCTGTAGTCATTGGTGGATATAGGGGGTGGGACACAGGGGCACATGCCACCCCCCCCCCCAGACGCTTAAAAAATAGAAAAATTTTTTCATTATCTTATCATTACGTTCGTTTTGTTTTGTGTATTATGGAGCCTCAATCATTTAATTTCATATTAATAACTTTCATGTTAAAAATTAAGAGAATATTTCGTACAGTAATTGTTGTATCTTGTTTTTAATCTGAAGTTTGAGAAGATCGTGAGCCTGTCAGACCCTTGTGCCCTCCCCCAGAAAAAATCCTGGATCCACCACTGGCTGTAGTAGTGCCATGTGGAAGGCAAGGGGAAACCACCACATTATTATCCCTTGGAGACGAAACAACTCCACTCATTGTTATATCATGACACGACGGAATTCTCTCAAGTTCAATACGTAGAACAGGTAAAGAAGGACGTGAAAGAGAAGAAATACGTAGGTATGAAAACATTAGCTGGTACGAGAAATAAACGGAGAGTTTTATCAAAACAATCTTAGGATCGCTGAGCAGTGATGATGATTGAACATGTTCTGTCTAAAATCTCTGATTTTCGAGGTCTTAACTGCTAATATTCAATGAAAATACTCTATCCTGGTAACTTAGATGCTAAAAAATTCCTGGTAGGCTTCTCAAGACATACAGATAAGTGAAGCTGTAACAAAAATTGTTTGCTTCAATAATTAGCTTGAATGCTTTCAATTAATTATTAACCTACAATCCATTAATTTTGATTAAATTTGTTCTTAAACATTAACGTAAAAAAGGTGCTAACCTTTTCACCCAACAAAATCGTAATGTTTTTCATAAAATCCAAATTATAATAGGGTAGTTTCCTTCATCAAAGAAAACAAAAGGCATTGATGGCGATTCGTTACCCACCATTAGTGTATTCATTATACACAAATTATTTGGTTTTTGAAATACCGGTTTAGACGAATGGCAAGGGTCAAATTTTATCCTCATTTGAAAAAGGCCAGATTGGCGCCCATGCGATTCCACTCCACGTGACGTCACAGGGACCTAGTTTCTACACGAGAGGATAGGAGTTATGCATCGTCAGAGGCTACCAATGCATACATGAGTCACAGAGCTCAGGGAAACATGTCTTAATAATCACCTATTAAAACTGGCTAAGGTCGGAAAGTTTTCTTCGCTTGATAAGGTATTAATAAACCTTTTTTAAGCCATGCGCTACCAGACAGGAAGGTACTCAGCTACCCGTTAGCATCCTGCGTCCTATCAGCGCTCAGAGCCTCGATCAAGGTCACCTACCAGGCGGGAGGGGGAACCAGATATACGACGTACGGAGATATTTCCCGGCATTCATACTTAAGCGTCGCGTTTTCGCGCGCTTGAAAATGTTCACTTTTCGTTTAATAGCGAAAAATAGATATCGTCATTTAAAAATCTAAAAGCGTGAAATACGTACTCCAGGAGTAATAATCTTTCGATTTAGGCAATAAAAAAATAATAGGAAACCACCCTATTGTGGTATATTTCAGTCCTACCACGTGAAAGGCAACGAATTTCACACTAAATTCAATGGAAAACATTTTCGTAAACCGGGTATCAAACCACGGCACTTAAGTTCGATTCACGCTCCAAAAGAATTTTTTCACTTCAAATGACAATTGGTTAAAATTAGTTCACTTTCAACGGAAAGGCTATTGCTTCGTCGAAAAAAAAGTTTCTCGCAGAAATTTAACCATGCCATAATTGATCAAATACAGAAATTCAAACTCGAGTATTTTGCCATTTCGCAAGGATATTTCCTTGTTGCTCTTTCCTTCATTCTATGCCGGCAGGACTCCGAGCATCGATTCCTATCTTCCCGAGAGCACTTCCTCGGCCATTTCAACTCCGCACTTAACGGCCCAAAGACGGAAACCATTCCACTCCTAAAATACTCCCGTGATACGTGACCTATTCCACCCCCTATATTCCATGCGAGCACTTCATTCAGACCAGAATTTATGTTCTTGAAACTACAATTCTTTACCCTCAACATTGGTTTTAGTCGTAAAAATCGCACTTCCATCTCAATTCCCATCAAATTTGGCTCTTTGGTGGTTCCATATAAGCGATAATTTCATGTAGTCTCCATAGTTAGGCCCCATTCACATTGTCTTAACTTGGCGTAACTTTACTCATTACGAATCAGACCAATAACTGAAGGTTTGTATCAAACACAGCTCAAACCGTCCTGTAGACATTAAATTTATCTCAGACGAATTTCGTAAGTACATATGTATTTCGATTCACCGAGTACCTTTCTTACTAATAGCTAATTTTAGGGAGGTTTGAGCTTTTCTCAACTAATGGCTATGAGAAGTCGAGTTGCAACGTTAAAAGTGGCTGTTAACCAGAATACTTTATTTTCACTTATTCAATTCCATTGTTGCCCCAAGTTGAGTTTTGATGATCATGGCTTAACCACTAGCATGAAGTTACATCATCAAACGGTCATATTTCATCTGATTTCCTGACGTAATATTTTTTTAATCAAATACAACCTTTCAAAAGGGAGTGATGCATGCATACTCTTAATATAATGCTCATCCCTCACTGAAACTATGCTATCGCTTATTCTACCCGGCGTATAAAATATCAATAATATTTTAGTATACGATTAACGCAAAGGTAAAAAAATCCCAAACCGTTTTGTATTCTGATGTTAAATTATCTCACTTATGAATTCTCTCATTTGAATGGGTGCCTTACTTAAAACAGGTGCTTTAATGAGTACTAATCAAAGAATAAATACAGGAGTACAAAGACAAAGTAAGGATATTCGTCACCTTTTTTAGATTTAACATCAACAAGAAGGCACCCACAGTATGAGGCTTGGGATTCAAATGACGCAACTGAATGGATGTTTCGTCAGCGTGGAAACTCCCCAGTTTAACGATTTGAATGGATCGTGAGTCCAAAAATGTAGAAAATACCTTCATTATCAAGATTGTATTAAATTTATTTCTAAACTTAACCAACATTGAACGGGGGATCAAATTTTCTAAATAGACACTTTAACCAGTGAATCAATCATTTCACATGAGTAAATAAAAGAGGCAAAGAAAAAATCACTCAGCTGATTAGACTTCGGTGCATGGTCCATGATCATGGCATGAAGCTGTCTGAAGCAGTACTTCATACGCTAAAACTCCCGGTTTTCTGCTATGTTTACTGAAGTAAAATGTACCTTCAAGTATTGAATACCATCAGCCTTTAAAAAAATCTAGCCCTGGGGACGACAACGCATTACTTGGCGCCGCAATTCTCAATTTCCTAAAGAGCTTCCCTTGCTTATAACTTAAGGAGCACTCATTACGATACGGTACATTCTGCCTCGTGGGGAAACATTGCCGTCAGATTTTGCGGCCTTCGTACTCATATTCTGACGCAATTACGGCGAGTTTAAATGAGGTCTAAGGCCCACTTTCGGAGCTGGAAGTAATTAGTTAAATGAAGAATTTGGAGGCATGAAAAATAAACAACAGCAGGAAAATCCATCGAAAATACGAAAAGCAAAAAGGCAATCTCTGGATCCAAAAATCAACCAACAGCCGTAAACCGACCCTATAAGGAAAGCATTTCGGAAAAAAACCTGAATCGTGAACAAATATTTCACCAAGTCCAGGAGCGCCTTGTCATACCCACAGGGAGGAGAAGGTTGATAGCGCCGAGTACGACCTGGAAATTCGGGGTGGTCATAAAAATATCTCGCGGCTGAGCTTAAAGCCACCGAGTGCGTCCACCGGGTGGCGGATGGCAATGGCGCAGCGAGGGGAGGTTTTGGGGGATAAGCCCCCCCCCCCCCCCCAGAGCTCAGAGAAATTTTTAATTTTAATCCATTTTACTTAATGTATTAGTATTACTTATAGAATAGTGTTAGGATTCATCAAGTATCTCTCATAAAGCGGTAAAACTAGTCGTTTTGAACCATTTATCTTTAAATTTTCTGAAGGAGGGCCCCCGCAACTCCCACTTACCCCGGCGGGTATGCAATACCCCTACACCCCAAAGTATTAGTTGCGCCTAAAACCCCCCTGGCCTTAATTCTTAGCTGCGCCCCTGGCGGATGGTGGTTAGATATTGACGCTAGCAGCGTTATAAGCGAGTTTATTTGTCAAATAAGCAGTCGTGGACAAAAAGCGACGGTATCCCGAGGTGGTATAGGTCTATCCCTGGGTAAGATAGGCCATCTAATTGATACGTTAAGCCTGTGACGATGCCGTGACTTGGTGACGGGAGATGGCCAAGTATTATGCTTCCCATGACTCGGGGAAGGAGGCAACAGCTCTTCTTCATGTGAGCTAAGGTGGAGACCACAGTGGACAGACACTCACTTCACTGCAGGCGTGGTAGTATTTACTTTTACAGCTGCAGTATTACGGTGCGGAGGGCAAGAGGAAACCATCACATTATTATCCTCAGGAGTCGCAACTACTCCAGTTTTTTTTTTTTCAGACATAACAATACACTTTGGAGGGTTAAAACAAATAAATAAAAATAAAAAATACTTAAAGATATCGGTAATACAAGGAAAGAGTGGCACATGCCTCAATTTGTACCCTAAATAGACGCACATCGTGAATTAAAAGAGGGGTAAGCTTAGTCGCCTGTTTTTTGGGGAGCTAATTCGTCATATTTTGGGGGGCGAGCCGTGGACCTAGGGGGGTTTGCCCCTGCTTCGATAAGAAAATTTCCAAGTAATCCAGTGTCGATTTCTGATTCAGCATAATGCGATATGGAATTTTAGTTTAGTGAGAAGTAAGGAAATTCAACAATAGACGCAGAGAAACACTTCATCAGGCCTTACATTTGGAGAATGGTTCTCTACGGCAGTGAGGCATGAACAATAGGCCGGCCCTTATTTTTCAGATTTGCGAAAAGTTATGTTTTCCTGGTCTCAAAATGATCCAAATGATGTTCATATTCACGTGTTTAAATTTGGTTACTTTAAAATAACGGCAACCCGTGCCCCAAGGGCCCTAAGTACTAAGGACCCTCAATTGAGTTTTCCGGGGCCAAAAAAGCACTATATCTATGTAAAACGTAAAAGTAAAGGCCTTTAGGACCGATTTTCTGTTTGTTTTAACCTATCTCTAAGCGTTTAGGAGATATCGCCCGTCGTAATGCAATCTCCCCCCTAGGGCGCCACCCCGCACCGCGGCACCGCTGAGGTATGTCCCGCACCACTTACTAGAGACTTCCCCTCAACCCCCTCCCCTCCCTCGGCGAAGACTTTGCTCCTGATGTCAAGATCTAGCCTCTGAAGAAATGTGCTTACCTTAGAAAGAATTTAATTGCCATAACAATACTTCCAATCCAAGGGATCAATTTATTTTCACTCTAGCCATGAATTTCGGTACATTAACCAAAATAAAATAGATTTTCATTGTATTTCTAATTTTTCACTGACATCCTACATTTGGAAATGAAAGTGCCTTTCCGCACGTAAGGATTGTATTGCGATGAAAAGTCACTCTTAGTAATAAATTTTGAAAGCTCTCTTCCTTCAACGTGACTGCCCAAAAATCTTGAATTAGTTTCACTCCTCTCGCTGCACAATCATTTCCCACTTGATGACCCCGAATAATTTGCAAATCGTTCTTGTATGTTCATCCCATTCTCGTATGTTCACATCAAAGAATGCAATGCATATTTACAATACATTAAATAGCTTTCTCGAATTAGTGGTGACAAAATTTGGTATAGATACCTTAGTCATGTCTTTACGTTTATATAATGCCTTCTTCGGTGGATCATATTTTCCTACACAAGACCACATACGGCGTATCACGTTTTTTTTCACACCTAGAAATGCATCCGTCAAAGAAGGACAGGCCTACCAACTCCTCACTCATGTACCACAAGTAGTTTGAAAACCTCTTTTGTGCCGCTTTCGCTATGTCTAGGTTAACACTTACGTAATTAACAAGTCTTTGTAGGAACTACGGGTCTCTGATGGGAGCTAATGCAACAAAAGGAGCGGAGAACCACATCTTTTCATTTCTTCTTGAATATATTGAAATCTATTCCACCAATAACTGCATTTCGTTCTCCTCTTTATTTGCGTAAGAACTTTATTTCTTCAGCCCAAGCACATTTATCCGAGAGATTAACTGCACTTTCCTCCTCGCGCGTCAAAAATTCAATGGTACCGCTCCTTGTAATGTCAAGCAAATCATCAAGTTTTGTTACGAAAGATTCTCTTCTCTTCATATCCACCGTAGTTCGCGTTCTCTTTATGCCGTTGCACGTTCATCCATTCTTTGCGTCATTTTTCTAACTTTTCAATCGCCTTATTTTCCGTAAAAACAGGAATTCTAGTTTTATACTATGGATGAGACGCATTTCTCACAGTTTTTCTCGCACTAAGCCTTACAAATTTCGAACCCATTAGGAGATAGAGAAAACACATAGTACTTCTCTCACTGCCGGTAAATTTGAGCCGAGTATTTCTTCACTTTCTGTTCAAACCAGTTCAATGCCTGGATTTAGTCTTGATTACATGCCTTTCCTTGTTGGTCTATTCTTAAAATGAACGTCACGTTCATGATAAAGTATTTATTTCACCACTTTTCTCCTTACATCCTAAAAAACTTAGCTCTTCCTATCCTTTGCACACTATACACAAGAACTATCTCTATCCATCCACAGTGATCTTCAGTGAACTTACTACCTCCTTTCTTCTCCTTGAATATTTCTATCTACTGTTGGAGCCCTGGAAGCCCTGCTCAATCCCTTCATTCCTTTATTTTTCATAGACACATTTCTATCACATGCTTATAATATTTTGTACATAAAAAGCACTTTGGAACAAAGCCTGCTGGAATGGTTCGCGGCCGTTTGGCGGCAAAAAAGGTTTAAGGGGTCGGTACCCAATACATAGGACGGCGTAGAAGGGTTAAAATTGACATTATAGGCTTTAACAACATTAATCATGACACAAGAGGAACAACCTATTCAATACTGTACCACTAGCATGTAAATCTTGTCATCAGGAGCAAAGTCTTTGCCGAGGGAGGGGAGGGGGTTGAGGGGAAGTCTCTAGTAAGTGGTGCGGGACATACCTCAGCGGTGCCGCGGTGCGGGGTGGCGCCCTAGGGGGGAGATTGCATTACGACGGGCGATATCTCCTAAACGCTTAGAGATAGGTTAAAACAAACAGAAAATCGGTCCTAAAGACCTTTACTTTTACGTTTTACATAGATATAGTGCTTTTTTGGCCCCGGAAAACTCAATTGAGGGTCCTTAGTACTTAGGGCCCTTGGGGCACGGGTTGCCGTTATTTTAAAGTAACCAAATTTAAACACGTGAATATGAACACCATTTGGATCATTTAGAGACCAGGAAAACATAACTTTTCGCAAATCTGAAAAATAAGGGCCGGCCTAATGAACAATGACAGCAGCGGATAAATCAAGGGGGAAGCATTCGAAACGTGGCGCTACAAAAGAATGTTGAAAATCAAACAGCTCGACCGAATGAGCAGTAAGGAGGCCCAAAGACGTGTAGGAGGGCAGAGAAGCCTTTCGAGCTCCCTAATAAGAAGGCAGGACAACTTAACCGGCCACATCTAGACGCGAGATGGCCAGATGAAGATTATCGCCGAGGGGCAAGTGTATAGCTAGAATATGTAATCGAATAAAATATATGGAGCAGGTAAATTATGATGTGAAAGAGAGGAAATACGTAGGTGTGAAAAGATTAGCTGATAGTGGATAGCTGCGTCAAACAAATCTTACGATTTCTGACCAGTTATGATAATGATAACTTGATATGGAATAATTCAGAAGTACTATGAATCACACATGAACGAATTCTAAATTCAATCGGTTTGGTTACAAAAATTATATTTACACGAAAAAGAGTTTTTGCAAGAATTTGATTGACATAGCTTTCTTCTCATGAATAAAAATTAAGAATTTGACACCCGAATAGCAGGCATCGCCGTTAGAGATGAGGAAAATTTCAAGACAGTGGGGTCGTTCACTCTGAACCAAGATCGAAATTCATTATAATAACGTTGAAGATGGAAGGAGAAAGATAGGTTCCGAAGTCACAAATATTTCCCTTCGGCGTCGTTGCGTCATTTCAGCGTCATTCAAGTCCCTTAAAATTTTAAAGAAAAAAGGGAAAGTTGCCGCCACTTTTCATGAGTTGATAACGCAATTAGATTTTAGTCTCGTGAGCTCATCAATTGAGAACCTCATTAAAGGAAAGAAGTAAATTGCTCACGTGCGTGAAAACAACACTGAGCTGAGCAAAGCTGCGAAGTTGATACGATGCAGTGGTCTGCCCTGTAGGAGTCGGTGATGTCATCAACTTATCTCCCAAAGGGTTAAGGCCGTCGATTTTCGCCGCGAATAACTCGAGAAGTACGCGACAAATCGAAAAATTGAAAAATAAGACTCTCTTAATTTTTTTAACTATATCACTATCGACAGTTTAAAAAAATGATAAACGCGATCATTGTAAGTATACACAGCATTTTTCCGAGAGATAAGAATAAGTAATTTGATATCAGAGTGGCTAGAATCTTTGTGCGAAAAAATAGGTACTTTCAGGACACTTCCAATTGAACCAGCGCACGCAAGCAGAGAGCGAAGATGACTGACAACGGAGATGATGCGCACAATGTTTCCATGAGAATCCATGTTCCAGTCCTCAAGTCACGAAGCTGGAAAAGGGGTTTCACCTCGAAGATGTGCGACAATCCTTCAAACGTCGTCCCTCGCCCATCCAATCGATAGTCATGCATTCAGAACGTCGATGCTATTCCATTGAGGGAGTGCGCGCTCCTGTTCTATCATAGAGAAGCTCCTTCAAACCCATCCAGTACCCAGTCGGTGGAACCTGCAGGGAGATTTCTACTTTTGAGGCGCTTGGAAGAAAATATTGCGAAGAGAGTACGACTGTCTGTTGCGCACATTGATTTTATCTTAACATGGGGGGGGAAGGCTATGGCTAGATTTAGTAGATTGGAATAATTAAACCCCATGATACATTATAATTAATATAAATATGAAATCAAGAAGATTAAGGAAGTGCTATAATACTAGCAGATGGATTTTAAGTACGTTTACGGATACGAAAAATAAGACATTCATAATGATTTAACTCTATCACGATCGACAGTTTTTAAGAAATGAAAAACGAACTCATTTTATATACACACAGCATTTTTTCTATAGATAAATATTAATAGACGCTTCAAAAAAAATGTCGTGAAGAGAGCACAACTTTTAGTAGCATATAATGACATCATCTTAAGACATAGAGGGGAAGATCATTGTATGGCTAGATTACGTAGATTTGAATAATTACACCCCATTATATTTTGAAATTAAAATTTAGTACGATAGCTTTAAGCGGCCGGAGGGGGGTAGCCAAAATTTTTTCCTCATTTCCGAGGAGGGCCGGATTCTGTAGGCCCTCCCTTATTTACACTCCTTACCACTTCTTGAAATAACTAGTGTATAAATTAGTGCTCATACTACGTTGAAACCTTCTTTTAAAGGAGTCTAAAAATGTCTATAAATCATCCTAAAATACATTGAAAGTTACAAGAATAATTTTTAATACAATCTCTGTAGAAATTCATTTTAAATTTATATTGAGACATACTTAAACAATGGGATGTATAAATAAATGCGAAATGTTCACGTTGGATTGTAAAACTACCACGGCAATAGCAAACTGCTAAATTGCCACCAGCGGAAAATTTCCCAATTATGAATTTGTAGCGTAACAGTTCCATCACGTTGACTTAGAGGCATTATTTTACATATGAAATTGTTTTCGCTGACAGTTTCAAGGAAAATCAAGATAGCTCCAATAAAAGTTATGATTTAAAATTATCAAATCCAAGAAAGATCAACATAGATTTCAAGACACTTTCAACTCACAATCAGCCACTCCCACCATTCTATCATAGATTCGCGTCTAACTCTTTCCGCATCCTGAAGGTAGAAGCTTCATAGAGTTTCCAACTTTTCCAGATAGGTACGCGGAAGAAAATATCGCAGTGAGACAAATAATTGCCATGCCATCAGAATAGAAAAAACTAGCATTTAGCTAGTTTCGAAACTATCTAATAACTGAATAGAGAAAAACCTTAAAACTTGTTGAATTTTGATGATAAATGTACGATTATTTTAGCATATTCTCAGTTGAAACTCAATAAAAATTGGGATTGAAACACACCATATTTACACGTTCAACAGAACCCATAAAATCGATAAAGAGAAAATGCAGGACTTCAAATAATAGGTCATTATGAAAACACTGCTAACACACTTAATTAATGCTTCTATATTGAATAGTTTCATCGTTATAAAGAGAGGGACGTGGTATTCAAGGAAACGCCTATTGCGATTACATTATTAGACCATAGTGGCAAGTGTACTCCACAATTCCCAAGCCCTCTCCGAGAAAAGGTGAACTGCGATGTTTCATGACAAGTAATTTGAAAAGAAGTATAACAGTAAAAAAAAATTAAAAAAACTTTAGAATTTTAATATCGCCGATGTTTCCACGTTCGGAAAAAAGCAATTTTGTGAACATTGCCAAAAAGTGCTGCAATGCTGATTCCACTCCTTTCTAATGAATACTCATATACACCTACGTACTTTTCAGTACACCGCCTCAATGCGGCGCGTACGGGTGTTAGGATGCCTCCCACTTATATTCCCCACCTGTGTATGTGAAAAAATGTACGTTGGTTCGGTGGATTTGACATCTACCTAGCTTAATTAAAAGTCCTTTATCGTTCGAGGGAAAACATTAAGTACCCATCTCAAAATGTCTCTCATACTATCGTCCATGTCGGGCCAAGAAATATATTGCGGTTCTGGAATAATTTCCTCCGTGCGAGACATTGATAAGCGTCCAATAATTAATGTTAGGTGATTTTGGCAATTTTTACCCCTCTCCTTTTAGTGAGATATCGTGAGATCAAACCCTCCCTCTTATCTCACATGAGATTGTTCAAAATGCGTAGTTTCAGCGTAAATACGTTAATCTACTCTTCATTGCGTCGGATTTATTTAAGAAAACAAATTATTTATTTTTGATTTATAGATATGTTTAAAGATTATTTATGACTTAAGTAAGGCAAGGAGGCCAAGGGAAATTTACTGGCTTTCGAATTCGAGAGCCAGGAAATTTCCCTTGGCCGCCTCGCACCATGTAGTTTTCCGTTGGTATCCAAAGGCCTCGCTTGGATTTGAACTCGGGTACCCCAGTACCCCAACACTATTACGCCACATCGCTCCGTAGAACATAGGGAAGAAAAGATATCCTTCGTGTCCGTATAAAATACAGCGTTTTCTGTGATATTATATTGATGTTGGATTCCACTATATTATGTTATTGTTATAATAGCGTAATATCGTCGTCCGAACTATCAATATAATCGAAATAAATCGCTGCATGACTGTTGTTATTGACGATATATGAAGATTTTATCACGCCCACAATATATCGCCCCTATACTACCGCAAAATCGTAAATACAATAAAATATTCCTATTCAATAAAAAATATTGCTCAGGTCTGTTAAATATTGATAACATTAATCACCATCCTTACCCACACAATCAAAAAATCACAAAAACCACCACCGCTCAAACAGTTTTATTCAAGATTAGATCACCATTCCGAAGCTGTGATTTTAAGCCGCCTGGTTTCTGACGGTTAGCTTGGATTTGCAAATAGTTACGAGATATTTCCCATTTAAATCTTCAAAACAACCTGAAACACAAAAATGAAACAGAGATTGTTTTGCTAGCCACTCATAGGGAATATGCACCATGCACTGTAAAGGAAACATGGCAAAATTGGGAATTTAGGATCCTGAATCTTAAAATTTTCTTCTATTATTACTATTAAAGTATTCTACCAATTAGGGTAGGTTTCCATGGAGTACTTAAGAAGAATTCTGGGAGCCTACCTCCCCATCAACCACTTCCCTCTTAAATTCACAATAAGGCCTGATCCCTTATATTCCATCTAAAAATTCTTATTCTTCCTTTCCTTCCTCTCCCTAGTTTACCAAACATTCAACCTTCTAACACTCTTTTCAACATACCCTCCCCGCTAAGTACTTGGTCCATCCATACCTTCTGTCTCCTCCGTATCTCATCAAAAAGCTGCCTCTCCTCACCCACCATGTCCAGCACTTCGTTGTTCCTCCTCCTCTCCATCCACTTCACCTTCTCCATTCTTTGCCACACCCACATCTTGAATGCCTTCCTTCGTCCTCCTTCCTAAGTGCCCACATTCCTGCACTGTAAAGAGCTACACTCCAGATCAGACTCTTCACTAACCTTTTCTTCATATTCTTACATAGCAAATCTCTCATGAGCTCCTTCATGAACGCCTCCTTAGCTAATGCAATTCTCTTCCTGATGTCCTAACTACCGTATCCGTTTTCCTATATGCACTGCTTAAATAGCTGAACTACTCAACCTGCCCAAGTTTTTCATCACCCACCTTTATCTTAAGTCTCACATTCCTCACTCATAATGCTTTACAAAACCACATAACCTAGGTCCCCTTGTGATTATTCCTCATCCCATACTCCTCGCAACGCTCGTATAACGCATCCACTAGAGCCTGAAGCCCCCTCACTGACTGGCTAATTAACGTCTGATCATCCACGAATCTCAATGATTTGAACATCATTCCTCCCACTTTTATTCCAGCCTCTAACTCATCCCATGCTTCCCTTGCCATCTCTTCAGCATACACATTAAAGAGCAGCAGCGTTAAAGGGCAGTAAATGGGAGTCAAAATGGGGCCATAATTATTTTTGCTGAACACAGTTGTTTCTCTGTACAGGCATTTGTTATAAAGAGGTTAGACTGTATATTTAGATTCCTCCGTGCCTTAGAACAGGTAATCAAAGTTCTACAGAATTTATTTTTGACAAGAGAACAAGCACATGAGCCATTAATTTTTAAATCACAGAGTAGCAAGTTTGGGCAAACAAGTCTAAAAAAATGCATAACGCCGAGAGTACTAGTTTCAGTCAAAAACTTCACTCCTTCACCACCATAACAAAGACGAGACGATTACAGGTAGCAATGGAATCACTTAAATTTACCATAAGAAACCACTGTTACAAAATGAATTATTTTTATTTAACTTTTATGCATATAACAAAAACAATAACAACATTATCAAACACACTACTGATGAGAAGTGGTAACATAAGCAGCAACCAGATGCTCAGGATTATACGTTACTCTTTGTGATCAACAGGATCTTATTCACCCACAATGGCATTGTAACAGTTGATATAAAAAATTAAAAACTGACACCCCACAGTTCCACACAGAAGAATTAAGATGAAATCACAAATATATTTTCGGGCAGGTTTGCTAAATGCAAGCAACACACGACTTCTAAGATCCGCTTTCTTCAAATTCAATTCAAAGGTAAATGAACATCAAAGCTAACAGATAATTTTTGGGGGATTTACTAGGAAGATGGGCGCATTTCGGGGGACACATTTGCAGGGGTAAAGCAAAGACTACCTCCCAAAAATTTACCGAATATACTGAATACAAGATACTACATAAGGCTTATTTCCATGCCTAATAAAAAGGAAACAAATAAAACTAAGTCAATTTTAGGGACCTCTTAATCTTTCGTTAAATTTAGCTTCAATATTAACATCAAATATATATGAGTAAAAATATACATAGTTTTCCTAAGGAATGATGTGGTAGGTGTTAGGGTTTCCATCCACATCATAAAACAAATAACCAAGATTTTAAACAGAAAAACCCTTGAACATCAAACAAGAAATAAGATTCTTCCTGCATAAATGGAATTATTACACGACTATGTAACTTGAAATGAAACACTCAACGCTATGTTTTTTAAGCTGGAAAAATATCAAGGCAATATTCCTAACCACCATAAAATTCTGCATATCAAGGATAAATGCAATAAATTAATCTATAGCAATGTAAATAATAAATTGTTCCGCATTGAACAACTTCCTGGTTCTCAAGTAAGAACAGCCACACACGAGTAGACTTTTAGCAATGAAAGGCACAAGCAAGATTAATATTTAAGCTGTACAACAGACAAAAATTATGGTTTCCAATAAGTCAAATACAACTACCGCAAAGAAACTTAGAGCACACCTCTACATAACAATCCTGAGCATCAACTGATTCAGTGCTTCTGAAACCACCTACTCATACTCACTCCATGAATTCATTTGATTAAAAAACATATAAATGGGAAATAAATAATGGCAAAAGGATCAAAAATAGGATTTGGGAATACGTGATTTAAATAATTTCCCACAAAATTTTGCAATAAAAAATAATTAGAATATTTAACGGTATGTTAGCCTTTGATGATGTCTGAAAATAAATAAAATGAGAACAAATGGTATCTGGTATTGCACAAGTACAACTAATGATTAAATATTGACATAACGGCAAGATCACTCTCCAGTTCAAATCAGATTTTTACACTTGCACTAATATGTTGGATGTTCAGAACATTACTGTACATCATTTCCACACAATTCTGCAAATTGATCACTCAGCTAGCAAAACACAACATAACCACAACATATGAAGTAGTGTCACAAAGATGAAATACATTATTTGTGATGGTGAAATATTTACCAGATGAGAACACTGAAAATTAATGAAACCACTAAAACTTTCAAAAAACTTGGCAAAAAGATGAACTTAATTGCCTAGGAAAAAATTCTCAATGCCTTTGATAGCAGGCATGAAAATAATTAATAAGTCCCAATTGGCATGAGTAATATTTGGTATTGAGGCAAAGTCAACTAGCAAGTAAATTTAAATAACACACAGCTACATACCACTACTTTTTTCTGAGTATATGTAAAGAAGATTTGTAATGAAATTTTGATTCCAGTTAAGTTCAACATCATTCACAATATCTAACTCGCAGCATAGAACAGGAACACATTACAATTTAAGGTATCCTGATAGAAATCAAGTTCAGATACATATTTGAACTTAACCAAAATAATAAACATGGAATGATACAGACGATTACTTTAGGACAGCAAAGCTGCCTTGTCCAAATATCACAGTATAACTTGAAACAGGCAGCAAAACCTTGATATTGACCATTTTGATGAAACAAAACTGCATTTGTTTCACGAAGAACTAATAAATATAAGGTTAAGTTTTATTAAACCACAGGCATATACTATCATAACTAAGTATTTAAATAAATCACCTCAATTTCATATCAAGGTTTACTGCTCACTGGTGAATTTTATACATGTATTTAAAATCCACAAATAATGATATTCTCTCAAAAGCCAAACCTGAAATGAATGCACCCTCCGGCTTTTAACCATGACTGTAAAATTCCAATAATCACTTAAGTCTCATAAATTATCTCATAAAATTCTCCGACCACAAAATAAATGAAGCATGGCTAACCTGATTTGTCTTTACCAAGATTTCTGCAAGAAATAACTGGCAACAAACCTTAAGTCATTGATATAGAAAACAATGTACAAAGACTGGACTTCTGTACAACATGTAAGCTGCACAGTAAAATTTGAAGATGCGATCACCTCAAAATATTTCAAAGAGACTATACGAATTTGATAACAATATATAATATACCAGTCATCACCTTTTTCTTAATCATAGTACAGTATATTTCAGAGCATGAAATCATGGAAAATGCTATAATTAAGGACATTCAATATTTCGGTAAAAAATCTGAAACACGAGTACCTTTCACTTTCCTAATGCCATGATATTGTCAATGATTTCATAGGCATTTGGCATTATTGACTGAGTTCTGATAGTCAAAAGGTCTATGTTCCTTTGTTCTCATAAGCCAAGGAAGCTGCATAGACAAAATGTACACAACATAATGATAACTATGAGGAACATGGCCACGGACACTGGAATAGTAGCTGAAATCAGAAGAAGAAATTCATTTAAAATACATGTATCATCTCAGAAAACATGATAAAACCAGAAGTTAAGCCAGACAATTATAAAAGAAATGGGAGGGAAGAAATGTTTTCTGTCATTTAAAAAATATAGCCAAAATAATTCAAAATATGAAATACATAAATAGCTATGGAATTTTCAATATGAATTCTTAATCTGATGCCTAAATCACTGCATGTAACAAAATATTTTCTATGCAGTCACATGCACAGGTGCAAATTATACTCCAATGGTAAAACTCACCATGAAAAAGTCATTTGGCTTGGCCAAGATTGGAACCCTGGAAATCTCAGTAGCATACCTGACTGGCTATAGGGAGATCTGGGGTCAAATCGTGGCTAAGCCTTTTTCACAGCAAATTTCATCCACAATGATCCTTAAATGTTTCCTTAGCCCTTCTGCTGAGGAAACTAGAGTGTTTACTATGAGTGGGAAATACTCAAAAGGAGGCTAGGCCCTCTGAAGGCAGGTTAGGTTTAAGACCCTTCAGTCTTAAAAGTTAAAGGTAATGTACTCAGAAAAGGCCGGACCCAAGCCATTAGTTGACAGATTACTGATTCTTAAAGTCATTAGATGCAGATGCATATGTAAAGCTTCTTGCAGCATAATGAAAGGATACGTGTGATGTACTTCAAACCTGCAGTGTGAGCAGCAGAGAAATCCACACTCATTGCCGTGGACAAAAATTCCCAGGAACTAGGATTCCAATCACTAAGCTTTGCTTTTCTGAGTTACCGTGGAAGCCAAAATCCCATCCAAGCAGCTCAATTCTCATAGCAATTCTACAGGGGTCAGAGTACTAGGTGTGAGTCTCTCACTGTCCATCCAAGAGATGGCAAGATGAAAGAATGGACTTCCCAAAAGCCATAATAGTCGAGGAAAGATACGCAAAAATAAAGAAATTTTTGCGTCCTGGACGGATCGGAATGCGGTTTTTTGCATTCGCTTGCAAAAATTATTTGTAAAAAAGTTACCATATTTTCATTTGGGAGAAACCTTTAGTTGCACCAGGTGTTCGGTTTCAGGTTTTCGACGTGGAATTGTGATTTAGCGCCTCAAAAAACACGCCTCCGATAATTTTCGGGTTGTTTTTGTCGATATTGTCATGAAAGTTCTTGGGGATGACGTCCAGGTCCAGGTTCTGGTGCACCAGGTGTCCGGGGGAGGTTTGCCGATGCCATATTTGAATTCAGCGACCCAAAAAACCCCCGGATGCCGCTTGTTTTTCCTTTCCCGCATGAACTCTGGGACAGTTCCACGGAGATGACGTTCGACGGTGTTCCTGAGCCCCAGGTGGTCCGGGTGTCAATTTGAACATCATAATCATGATCAGCGACCTCAAAAACCCCCGCATACCCATTCCGGGCCAGTTCTGACTCTTTTCTACAAAGTTATTACGTTTTCCAAAGGGCGTCTCAGAAATTGCATTTTCCGAGTGCATTTTGGCCTGCAGCAATGCAACTAAAGGTTTCTCCCAAATGAAAATATGGTAACTTTTGTACACATAATTTTTGCAAGCGAATGCAAAAAACCGCATTCCGATCCGTCCAGGACGCAAAAATTTCTTTATTATGGCCTTTTTTCGCGTATCTTTCCTCGACTATAACCAGTAGCAAACTTCAAGCTAGAGCTAACTAAACTAAAGGGGACCACAGCTTAACGTCCCACCTGACGGGCACACTACTGTACCTGAAGTTTTCTCCACATAGCAGTCAAACAGAGATCAGGAAGCCCATGATAAATCTCTGCCACCCTCGGGATTAGAACCAAGACCCCCGTGGTGGGAAGCCATTACTCAAGCCACCACACCAACCCATTTTCCTGTGATTTCTGGTGCTAGGAAAATTTTTCCCATTGCCACAAACATGAATTTCACTGCCAGTCTCATAGAAGCTTTAAAGTATATCACAACTAAAATACTCTATTTTAAGAGGCAGTAATAAAAATACAAATATTATGCATAAATACGCCACATTTTTAACAAGACTCACAACGAGAGGCCACACTATGGATGCAAACTTGGTTGTCCACAGAAATACTCAAAACAGCAGCTTCACTGTCGCTGGTGATTGGAGGTTCACCTTCTCCGGAAGTTGGGACGAACTCTAGACCAGTGATGAACATACTATGAGCTCCTTCAACATGAAGAACTCGCTGAAAAAGATATTTCATAAACTTAGTTAAATAATGCAGTGAAATGCATGCAAGACAACCTGATTACTATGAACTAAAATAAAAATCCAGTGGACCCTTATTCAACAATCATAGTCTTTGCTCAGTGCTCAACATGTTCAGGATGATTACACTATTTAAAAAATTTCCACTAATATATTTCCACATTTACGAGGAATAAAAAATAAATGAAAATACAAATCAGTGCCAGTAATTTAATTTCCTCAAACATTGGAGAATAAACATGGAAAAATTAAAACAAATCTTGTTGGAAAAAATCAGGGTAAACTAAATAGACTCCTACCTTTAGTTTTATGCAACCAACTTAGTGTGATGAATAATACCAATCATTCAGACTTCAAAATTTCATTAAAATGAGGTTCCAGATTAGATGAGCCAATTATAAAAATTGATTTCTTATGACCATCAGACAAATTTGCTCAATAGTTAGATTTCACGTAGCTCTGATTAATTCCCAAACTTTGAATAATTCAGCAATGCCAGCCGTGCAATAATTATATTTTCAAGGCAAAAACTCAAGGATTTGTTTGGTGGGCCAGATGAGATTATGTGTCGGGCCAGATGTGGCCTGCAGGTTATAGTCTGGAGAACCTCGCCATAAGCTTTCAGAATTAAATAATGCAATAAAATGACAAGTCAAAAAATAAAGCATGAAATTTTAAATTTTAAAAATTTTTCAGAAAAGCACATTTTAACAAGAACGAATTAACTTTTCAAATATAATGTTTAATTTTGATCCATTACATTTGTATCAGGAATATTGCTGTATTACTGTGCAATGGGCTCATTTAATGATTTTATTTCACTGTCAACTGAGATAGAGTTTGAAAAATAAAGAGACCCAAATTTTTCCATTGTTCAATCCGTAGCCAACTTCTCAAGCTATTTGAGGGTTCCCATTATAACTAAATTATAAAATTCACGGGTTTTTCCAGGTTTTCACGGTCTAAATTGCTTCAAATTCACGGTCAGTTGATAAGCCATTTTAGGAAGAAATATTGATCACATAATAATCACTGGCCGCACTTTAACTAAAAATATAGCAAACGCGATGAACGCCGGGAATACAAATGCAGCAATGAAAGTGATCTTAAGACGTCGCCTATCGTAAGCAAAATTTAGGGCTGGCTAAAGGTTGTGAGTGGGAAAATGGAGGGTGACAAGGAAGTGAAGAGGTGTATGACGACTCGCCAGGGATAATGATCACTTTGGTTACCGCTCTTCCAATCACAGGCTCAAGATCAATGTGTCGTCGTGGCACACGGACCAATATTTGCGCTTCGAATATACGTGTGCACACAAATGCGTGGACAGTGTCTGCGAGTGACTGACCTTGAAATATGATCGACATATCGATTTTTCTTTTGCTCTTTCAATCGTAGTTCTAAAATCAAGTTTGAGAGGTTTTTAAGGTTTCATGGCGAAATTCACGGCTTTTTCCAGGTTTTTTCACGGTAAACGAAATTCACGGCTTATTCACGGTTTTAAGGTTCTCACGGTTGAGTGGGAACCATGTATTTGTAATAAAATATCAACAGACTCAACCCTTTTGCAGATAAGTTGAAGATTTTACAAACTCATGCCGAGCACAAAACTGCTTCTCAGCAACTCGTTGGCCTTGTGCATTGGTCTTGCTTGGCATGTCATTGTGCACACCCTGGTGAATGACTCCTTCCTTTAAAAAAAATGCTCCCTCTGACTCAGTATATGAACCAAAACTCCAATGACGTTACCATCTCATGAAAAGTAGGTAGCAACATATGTATTTGCTTTCCTACTTTTAACTTATGAGAGAATCTGAAGCTCAATAGGGACAATTTCCTTTTTTTGTCATAAATTATATTTCTTTCCATGAATTGAGATTTTAGGTATAAGTGAATATCCCATTGGCATTAGAGCTACTGATGAAACCAGACCTCTAACGCCAAACCACGTGCAAGTGGATCAGATTGAAGTAGCAATGCCACAAATAGGTAATGTCTCTTCAGTCCACTCACCTGCAAGCTGAATGCGATGAAAATATCTACACTCCCACTGAACATGGTTCCCGTGGAGACAAATTTGCCATCATCACTCACAGCCAGGGCAGAGAGGCTTTCCCCCGATGTGGTGCTTTTCAATGGAGGGCCACCATCAGGTGATGGATCCCACAAGTGGAGATAACCCCCCACTCCACCCTTACACAAGCCACGAGCTCCCTGCCAACCGACCCTATTGGATATGGTAAACAATCGGCAGGCACCATTCTCACCAGCTGGCCGAACCCCAAACCTGAGGAACAACAATATTATACAACCGTGGGCAAACAAAGATGAAAATTACTGCAAGTTTGATTTGTTTAATGTCTAAATTATTTTAAAAAATGATAAACATTATTACAAATCATCAAAATATATACCCCTGACCTTTCCATTATTCCAGACTATTTTAGTAATTAGAATACAGACTGATTGATTTGGTCAACTGTACAAAATTTTTATATAATTTTGGATGAAAATGTGACTGAAGGCAGCTAAGCATTTGCCTTGAATCTTATTAGCAGATTTTTATTCATTGCTTAAGGACACTTGTTTCTACGATGAATGACAGATGAGCTGCTTTTGCTTGTAACTATGTTGTAATTTACTGCCAAGCACTGTCCTATTTTCGTTGAATGAACCCCTACAAAAGATGAAATCTTCTGGGGTGCCTAATTTCACTGTTTATATATTTATATACCAAGAACAGAAAACAAATTCATTACTAACAGCAAGAATTTAAAGAATGATGAATGATGGAGCAAGGATTCAAAGATGTGAGCATTCTCACCAGCTGTAAATAAAACCTAAGGGTAATGTAAATCTCATAATTTCTTTCTAAAAGATAGCTTCCTCCCTTGACTAAATTTATCACTTGAAATTCCTAGGCTTCACTATGTTAAGCCACACTATTTTAATCCCCCACATATCATATAAATACTATTCTCTACCTATTACCATTATCATTATGAGAGTAAGACCCCTTAAGGAAGCTGTAAAACAATGCCCCACTAATATGTGTAAATAAACTATAGAAAGATGGCAAGGATTAAAATGGAGAATATCATTGTAAGTGCAATGAGGAGGAATGGATGAAGCTAAATTTTCTCAAAGAACAAGTAGACCAACGTCCAATATTCCTTACCCAAGACTTTTTACATTCTAGGGCAGATATGGGGATCACAAAAAACGATGTAGCCTCAGGAAACCATACAAGAGATGGAGAAGGAACCAAAAGACTTGAACTTAGTCATAATGTATAGCTAAACTTTCTTAAGAGGTAAATTCAGAAAAAGCTTGTATCTTGCATGGCATACAAAATTATTCTCTTCACCAATTAAAAAAATCGTAAAACAAGAATTTTAAAAGCCAACAGTAGTACAGCTGATTACTAGTTAGATACAAATGCATTACAAAATGATTCAAGAAACTAATCAGCTTAAATATGTACGAAGGAAACTGATCATCTAACATGCAGTGTCCTTAAAAATGCCATGATTCTCTTCAATCAGGAATGTTTATAGGCAAAAATAGAAAGATTATGCTCATAAGCAAAAGTGCCTGAGACTTGATACTGTCATTTTTTCACAAAGATAAAGGAAATTAATTAGGTACATTTGAGACCGTTTCTTAACTATACTCTATAAAAATTGAAAGTATACCATACCTGCAACGTTTGAAAAGATATTTAGTTCCTTCTGGAATGTCCCAAGTCAGCTTTCGAAACTGCTTCCCTGTTTTGGTATCCCAAATTATAGCGTGGCCATCTTTAGAGACACTCACCAACTAATTCCAATTATAAAGGATATTAAACATCAATTTTACTATCATGAATTCATCAATTAAATAATCAACAAACATCATAAACTAGTTATAGAAATTATCATGAGGGATAAATTTTACGGCCTGTTCAACCACAATACACACACTCTCACTCCTTTGAGTGATTCACAACTGCATAATTAAGTCCTAGATCAGGGATCGGCAACCTTTTGAGAAGGAAGAGCCAAAAGTTATACAACCAGCATTGCAATAAGTCGCACAGCTACATTTTGATAGCGCTATAATTTGACTACCAGCAAATTATTTATTATAGGGACGTACAATCCTGAGCAGCAGATTAATGACCCCTGCCCTAGATGAAAGAGCAAGAAAATTAACGTGTATTTCCCATTGCAGTCTCTGTAGATAAACTAGTTACTACGATAAATAACTTGGTCTTTCTAATCCCATTGATAATCATGGTATCCCCTTCCTTGTTAACATATTAGCTCGCACAGAAAAAACATATTCAAACACTAATCAATGCTTCCCCTACTTTCTCATCTTTTTATTTCTGACAAAATATCAATTTGGAACATGCTACTCAATTTGACATAAGCAGGGTACTATATTTTTTTACTTTCTAAATTTCTGCAATGTGAAGAATGGATTACAAGCACTCATCACATAAAGAAATTCCTGAACTTTCTGAATATTCTCAATACACTTAATTTGAAACTAGAAGTTAATATGTAAGATAAAAACTAAAAAATTACTTCAGATGATATTCTTCTAAGAGAAGAATGTAAGATGGACTTAGGGTCAACACCCAGGAGAAGAAGATCTTGCGGAACAAGAACTCTATCCTGATGAACGTAAGATTCAAGATGGACTATAGCAAAAAGACACATTTTTTATGTATCTTGCATAGCAAACAAAGCCCGATTTCTTCTAAACCAAATTAATTAACTGCATATTAAGTGAATGTGACAATAACTGACATATTTAAATATTTATAGAAATAGAGATGATTTTGTAAGCTACACTGCATAATATTGTATGACATGTGGTACCATATGGTGGAAGTTATTAACACTAGTTAAATAAGATATTGCAATTTTTCCACTGAATTAATTTTAGCACAATGCATTTCGTTACTAACAGGGTGAAAGTACCGCATGCATCTTCACTGCCATCTTAAATCTTACGTTCATCAGGATAGAGTTCTCGTTCTGCAAGATCTTCTTCTCCTGGGTGTTGACCCTAAGTCCATCTTACATTCTTCTCCTAGAAGAGTACCATCTGGAACGAGGACTCTATCCTGATGATCGCAACGCTAATAAAAACAGCAAAGGCATATGTGGTACCCTCACCCTGGAACCTATCTCCCCCCTTTCCTTTCCAGAAGTCCTAAAAAACGACCCTTTCCCCCACATCCTTCAATACTCCCCACTTCCCGACAACCAAACCTCATCCTTCCTCTTACCCACTCCATTTTAGCAGCAGGACATATTTAACCCTTGGGCCGAGAGAGTTAACGATTTTAGCTGCAAGTCAGTGCAAAAGAGACCTACGTACAAGGCACCCCCTGCCACGAGAGCCACGAGAATTAAGCCCCTTAGTGATCCTTACGGTGAGGGAAATTGGCCAAGGGCAATACAACCAGGTAACTATAAAATTTTGAGTAAATACCGCAGTCAGAGTGAAAAATGTATAAAAACATTCCCACACTCTAAGGGTTAATGACGAACTTGGCTGCACATGATCCACGTGAACATGTTGAAGCAACAAAGAAATGTGTTGTGCCAAACAGGGACAGATCAAAGAGGGGAACCCAAATAGAAAAAAACCATCTTGTACGAGGGGATTCGAAGTAAATCTGGGCTCTTTTTTGATTAACATGCAGTCATCAACATTGACATTATTAAATGGCTAATCAAGGAAAGTGCCAGAATTGTAATGCATTAGTTGCATGTGTATGTACATATACGACTATTCTTCCTCTTCTCACTTAAGAAAGATGGGCTGCATCCCACAAAAAAATTCAAAGTAACTATTCCCCTTAAGTTCCCTCCTTTAATTTTTTATTATTTTTCCTATGTAACTAAGTGTTTCTGAGTGCCCACCCTAGGACAAGAAGAAGTTTAATTTATTCATTTATATATAGCCACCCACATCCTAAATCCGGACCTGGTGCTCAAGTAAATTCAGTGGATAAAATTCAATTTATTATTTAACTAATACTCTGAGCAAAATCTGAATCCTCCCTATAATACCAGCCTAACGACAAATTTAGGAGTTTAACCTACCCATTTATCATCTGGACTGAGAGCCAAGTCATCAATTTCTTTAGAGTGAGCTGAAAGGTCAAACTGAAGACTTGGCTGTGGAAATGCCTCGTCATCAGGCTCACTTGTCTTATTTTTGTTGAATTTCCACAGACGAACATGTCCGTCAGTACCACCAGTGGCCATTAGCTGGCAATTTCGTCCAAGCCTCACTACCCTCTGAAGAGGTTCACCTTTGCTGTAAGTAAGAGGACAAATGGGGTCAGTGCAGAAAAATTGTTTCAAAAACTACCCATTTCATTGAGGCATTATTGTACATTACCATAATAAGCACTGGGCAATAGTAATGGTTCTATTAAGATTGGTTCATTAAATAAGAGTGAATTGCCGGGAGAATCACATGCTTCATTTCATGAAAAAGGTCAATCATTCTCTCTCATTCATCAAACTCCATTACAATTCCAAAAGCCTATATGATTAATCAAATTACATCAAAGCAGAAAAATTTGGGAAAGAATTTATCTTATGCATGAAAAGGATTTACTATCAGAGCAAAAATTACAAACCCAGTACTTGACTATGAAAATCTAAACAATAAAAAGGGACAAAAAAGTCCTTATTGCATCGTAAGTATCCTTGCCATACTCAGTTTTTTTGGACCCTTCAATTTAAACATAATATAACAATATGTGAATAGAAAAGTTATTTAATTCAGGTAAATACAGAACTTTCTTTCAAAATAAAATAAGCTGAAATCTGAGGCAAAACAACAAATAGGCGAAACGAATATATCTTTCGGTTAAGATTTTTTAAATATTCATAGTTAAAACGGACCATAAACGCATCTCATTTTCACCAAGAAAGGACCAAAATGTTTCATACGTGAAAGCAGAACTAGAAATTTGGCACTCCAATTACACAGGCCAACAATGAAAAAACTTTTTTACTGAAAATACCTTATTCTCATGTTTTTTAAGTCGCTGAATCATGGTTTTATAGTTGTATCACCCACCATTTATTCACACTTAACAGATAATTTATGAAATAAGCAATATTTTTAGAATTTAACAGCTTTTTTATAGTCATAATAAAATTGAAAAAGTAGGTCTAATGAACAAAGATAATGGGGGCTTACTGTTGGTACTTCACCGAGAAGTTCAGCAAGCGATTCATCGCAGAAAAAGCTACACAAGAAGCTTCAAGGAAAAAATGGAAAGAAAATGTAGACTAATTCTGAACCCTGTATTATCACACTGTAGTAAATACAAACAATTTCATCACGATGTAGTGAACATAAATACAAACAATTTTATGATTTAACACATTGTTTCATTGATTTCCTTATACACCGTATAGGGGTATTAGACTAAATATTAAAATACATATTGCTTGGAAACTATGGATGATCCAAAATCAACTAAGTCCAGGCTTGGATTCGGCACATAAAAATCTATAAAGATCAGCTATTAAAATAAAAAAAGTTTTCAAACAAAATTTTTTTGTTGGCCTGTGTTATTAATACAAGAACAATGACGGGTAGATGAAATGCAAATCCGTTTCCTATCTGTTCGCTCGTCAAATCGGAAGGACTTTCGAATTACTTTCCCAACATCAAGGTCATTGCACCATCCAAGAGAAAAATATGCCTCATGATGCAATTCCACTGTTAGTGCAACTGAGATCGCGCAGAGAAAAAGGTCGGCAGACAATTTGTGTGGGTGAATCAGGCGGAATGATAGGACGTCAAACCCATTACTCTTTGTAGCAGATACTGGAGATTACAGCGTTGCGGAAGACTTATTGCCCACACGCATGATGGTACTTTCAAGCAATGATGAACAACATTCATAAAAACAGTTCGAAGTTCCCATATACTAATGGTTGCATAGATATTGTCCCAACAGCCTGATAACCATAATTCATTTTCTATAAGCACGGCATACAACCCTTACGACCAAATCACTAATAAATGTACGTTTCATACAAGGTGCATCCAGAAAGTAACTTCCGCACAGAAAAAAGAAACATGATTAATTGGTAACAGGTACACACAGTGCACAGTGACTTTACTAAAGCTGTTTCATCTTTCACCATAAAATCTTTATTTTCCTAACAGTGATTTTCATTTTTTCTAGTGCCTCAAGAAGTTCCTGTCTTCAGTGGCACTGACTCCTCACAACCATTAAGTTCAAATTGATAATGAATTTAGTTAAAGATTTTTCTTCCACACAGAAAATATGGGTGCTCTCATGACAAGTTTCTAGGAAGATCAGCCTTAGTGGTGGCAGGGTAAAATCCTTGCCTGCCACACAAGAGGTCCCAGGTTTGAGTCCGCCTGGGTAGGTTGTCCCTATCTAGTGCATGGATGTTTGAGTACATTTGATTGTGTTGAGTAAAAAACCCTGATGTAAAAGGCCAATGGTGCTGTTTTTGGTGGCACAGAAAAAAGTAAATAAATACAAAAAGACTGAACTTGCTTATTAATAGCAACTACATGGAGCTCTTTTCTGTTACGAATAAACAATAATATCCCCACTAAACTCTTTGAAAAATAGCAATTTAAAGTAGCAATAAATGTGTTTAAAATTGCAAATGGTGAACACAGCAAAATATGCAGCTATAGTATTCTGGAGTAAAATTTTAAGCTATAAGTATGTACATATGTATCATGTTATTGTACTTGGAATATAACCTGGTCACACAAAAAGGATAGCTAAGAATTAATTTTCTCTAGTAAATTTTGAAAGAATAATTAAGTAAAAATACCAAACCATTAAATACAATCGCCATTGGTCTTGTTGAAAGTTTTTAAATGCCCACGTAAAACATGTGACAATCCTCTTCCAATAGAGAAATTACTTTCTAGATAATTTATTTTTTTCTATGTGAGCAGTTTCCTTTGTTAAAAATTTATTTATTGGAGGGATACTTTTTCAATGAGATGAATACACCCCTTGAACATTATGCACACCCATCTCCCTCAATTAAACACAACAAAACATGGATCGAACTTACCTAAAATCAGTCTGTATGCACTCTTTTGGTTGTATGTCGAAAGTGATCCTCCGGCAAGTGTTACGATTCCCGTCCACTTCTTCAACTTTAGATCCTACATTTGGCAACGTTGGCCCACGACCATTGGTCCCATAGTAGGTTTCAGATCCATGTCTTCTCCGTCTCACCACTCCTTCCTTTGTAATTGTCTCATCAACTAGGGGATGAAAGGATGCATACATGATTTTGAACTAAATTCAACTGCAAGAATCATGCAAATAATTAATCCCTATTACTCATTTAAATGGATTATCTCCTGCAGAGCTGAATTGACCATTGACCTTGACACAATGATGAATAAAAACAGAAAGAGGATGAGCACTTGGAATAAAATACCATCAGCCTCATCAGAAAAATAAATTGTACGTCATACGTACGCCACATTTTACATAATATGCACACCATAATAATTCTAAGGCTATAGACAACCAAGCAGTTCAACATTTCTAAGGTCAGACAAGGCTACACTTTGTCAGTTACTTATCTATGATCCTAACATGATAAATGATCCAGAGACCAAAGAACTGGTCTTCCAGAACAAGAGGGAAGTTAAAATCATCACCCAGAGTATCAAATAATCTATTTTCGGTGATGACAGGATAAAATCCAAAGCTAAAAGGAGGATGTCACGATCAAAGCCAACTTTATTACTTATTACTATTCTCGATCTCAATACATCTATAACGACATAATGGGGTATAATAAACTGGGATATACTATACTACCTGGATCATCCTTTTCATCGTCGGAGGACATCAATTCCGTTGAAACTGAATACAACTGGCAGTTCCCTTCTTGTCCAGCTGCTAGCAAAATTTTATGCCCAGCTAAAGATTTTCCACATCCTACGGATGTGGCACAGTTCATAACAGCATTGAGACCCGTTTCATGTCTGACCACCTCATCCACAACAAAACGCTTTCCATCATGGGATAATTCAAAAATTTCCTGGAGAAAAAAAATTGATTAGTGTACCCAAAGATAACAAATAAGGTTAGGAATAGTGCAATGGAATCAATTAACAGATAAAATGAATATAAAGATAGCATGAAATAGGCATACAAAGTATTCAATATTCCAGGCTTGTAAAATCATAGTAAATCAGTTTAATTGTTAAAACAGTTATTTTTGGGGCATACAACTCGATGTTCTAATGCGAGAAGCATATGAACTGAGGCCTTTAATGAAAATTTCCCCACTATCAATCAACAATCAATAATGAAACTGAAATTGGAATATTCCACTAGCTAACACCAATGAATGCACGAATAATAGTTCTTCCTGGAATATTATACGTACAAAAAGACTTTTTAACTTTTCATCAAAGAATAATTAAATTGAATAGAGTATCATACTCATGATATACGATAAAAAAAGACAATTATTGCGACCATAATAGCCAGTAAAATTTTTTATGATAGAGCGAACATTGAGCTCGACAATAGCGCCTATACAATGCATTGTGAGAGTAAACCAAAATCATAATTAAATAAATACATTTATTGAGAGCTTTCGATTACGCTATAGTAGTGTACAATGATAAAAGTGTCCATTAACTCACAAAACCGTTCGCTACACCAGTTTTTGAAGAACCACCACCTCCAGCGACAAGTATGTGTCGACTAGTCAGCATTTGCAGAGTATATAGGGGGAAATTGACTCGCGCCAATAACTCCCGAGTCTTGCGATTCGACGGCATTGTTCGGGCAAATGAAAATGCCAAAATTAATCCGATAAACTAATAAACAGGACAATTTGTTTACGTCTTCCACGTAGGAGACTTTTCAATTATCATTTCGCCATTCAGTTTTCAGTCTCCCATGAGCCTCCATTCTCTATTTTCATGTTAACAAATGACCTACGCATGCGTCCATTGCCCTGGTGTTTATCAATTCTAAAAGGTTATGAACTTATCGAATTTGTGGAAAATGATAAAAATCATTGGTGATATCCGCATTCCCCATAAATTATCTCGCATAGCTGCGAACTCGCATAACCTTCCGGGTTCATTATCCACATCCGTAAACAATAGCATGGAAGTAGCGAAGAATTGCCATCGGAATTGAAATCTTTGCATCATCGCAACCCATCTCAGTGCATATCGTTTGGAACGATTTGTCATGCAGTACTTGCTCGTTCTTGTCCAGATACATTTCAAAATTTGTTGCTCTCGATGGGAGCAAATAGGCTGTTCAATGCACTTTCATTTGCAAGCAAACTGATCTGATTTATGTGAAGTAAATTACCTCAGCATATTTCAAGGAAATGCGAAGAAAGCTCAGGGCAAGTGATTGAAAAGGATACTTCTGTTCAAATATGAATGCATGGGATGCTTAAAATTAGAATGATACAAAGAACAGAAATGAGACATTTCTGGTTGGTTATGCGGGTGCTGATTTTGCCAAAAATTAATAAAGAAAGTCAGCATCTGGCTACATTTTTTAAGTATCCCGGACTACCTGAAAGTAGCCAACCGTAATCATTTCAACCACATAAGCAGAGTTAGTTGCATCAGTCAATGCAATTATCAAGGCATCGGAATAGGGGAAGCACATTCTTGTTCCACAATATGGCTGTTGTGCCAATATGATTGTCTACTTCCTTGATCACCAGTCCATAGATTTTTTTCATTTCGTTTGCTATGGCTACTTCATCCTTTTAAAATTGAGTAGCCTCTCCTTTGACACACTCCTTAAGAGCCTCACCAGCGACTAATAAAATTCCATCACCATAAAAATGGATGTTAGGGGCATTAGCAGCCTTCGGTCTGTCAAACCTCTTCTGCATTCTGATTGCTTTTGGCCGATTACCCCAAATGTGTGACAAAAATGTTGAATTGACTTCTTAAATTTGCTTACCAACTGCCTTTTTTTGGTGGAGAGGCAAGAGCAGTGGCGCCGACTCCATGGGGCCTGAGCCCCCTCAAAAATTCATTACAAATGTGAGAAAAAATGTGTCAGGCTTGTCGATTTTCCCCGGAGTGTCCAGATATCGAGATTCGAGTTATCAGGGTTCTAATGTTGATCATATGAGTCTTCTAAAATGCTTAAAAAACTTAAAATTCACTATGTACTTATAAAATTTACCAGGGCAAGGTCCCAGGTTTGGGCCCCCCCAATATTTTTTGTAAGTCGGCACCCCTGGGCAAGAGTATGCCATAGAAGGATCTTCCTTATTTAACTTATGTCTTTTACATTGTTCAATTTAACATATTCCTTGAGTAGTCCAGTTCTCACAAATGCAAAATTTTGTTCAGGAATTTTCTTCTTCCACTTGAAATTTCATTTGGAGTTCAGTTAGAATTTCATGTAGAGCCACCTGAATTATGCATGTACTTTGCTTTATTGTGGATAATCCTCTCCGCAAAGTTTATAATCAATTAAATGCATGCATAAAAAATAACATGCATTTGGAATAAATAAAAAATTGACATATACTACTTGATGGAGATCTTTTCTTTAATGTTGAATTTTAATCAGAAACATTACATATTTCCAAGACAAAAATGACAAGGCCCAATTACACTAAACTAAAATAGTGTCTTGCAGGGATCCATGGGCACTATTTTTACCCTATGGTGCTTAAAAATTTACAGAGGTATCTTAATTTACAGTAGGTTGTCATAGACAACAAGCATTCCTTTGAAACATTTCAATTCTTTCCTTAACCTTAAATCCACAACACAAACAAACATCAACTTGAATGACAACTATGAAATAATACAGAAAACATGATAAGAGACTCAAGTAACACTTTAATCAACTTAAAAAATAAAGAATAAATTACATTTAATTGGGTTATAGAGGCACTCCAGAAAATATACGATTTTGGAAAATTTAGGCACACACAAAAACAAAACTATACAATATTGAACCTCATTGCAAGCCGTTTCACTTATATTGCAGCAGCATTGTGACACTACCTCACGATCCTGAGTTTCTCCGAATGTAAATTCGTCCTCACTCGACTCGTAGCATCACTAATATTGTGAACAGGCACTGAGAAATTTAGTACTAGCTAGGGCGGCAATTGATGGCTCCAGCATCAGCTCCACTTGCTGCCCCTTCAGCATCGCCATCAGGTCCTTCACCACTATTTCCACTTAAAGGAGAAATTCTATAGCCCATATTCAACAACATAACTTCAAAAGGATCAGCATTCATTCTCATCTGATTAGCTGATGCTGCTCTATCAAGATCCATCACCTCCCGGTCATTCTTCGTCCCATCCTGAGAACAAAAGCCAACCACGTCACCTCATATATTTACAAGGAATTTACGCATCATAATGTGAAAGGATTTCAATCACTTGTACCACATTTACCCAAACTATCTACACTCTTGTTAAGCAATAAAAATTATTTTAAAGTATGCCCCTTCTGAAAATGCAAATGCTATCATTAGCAAAACATTGCATGACGGAGCAACGTTGCAGAAGTGCAATGAGGGCTGCAGAAAGGTACCATACTATTTTTACTTAAACACCTGCACTAGGAGAATATTTATGTTCTTGAATAAGCCCTTACAGAAAAATTAAACTTATTAATTCTGCTTGGAGGAGAACACTGACGGGTGATTTGTAGTAATAAACTTAATTATGTTATTGATATGAGCCCCAAAACATGATCAACTACCTCAGCTTTGCTATTTAGTCACAGATAGTTGCATAGAACTTGAAATTAGGTCAATCACCAGCTCTTTCTATGTCCCTCCCTGGGCATTCATGGAAATCTCAATAGATAACCGAAGTAACCTTTTGCATGAAAAAGGTTAAATAAAATGAAACTGCAACTATAAAAAATGAGAATAAAAGTCACAAAGACCAAAAAAGACTGACGTTTATAATGAAATATGCCCACCAATATGACTCATAGGAAAAGGAATTATGTGGGTAATGCACAAAATAATTACATAGATTGTCAAACAGAATGCTAATTTTGATGAACACTTTCATTATTACAAAAATTCACTTTGTGGAAGAATGGCCCCAGGATAGGTAAGACCATTTACTATGCAGTTCCTCAAACTGAATGTAAGAAAACTAGAGGGGACATGAGAAGTTTTGGAAAGCCACTTGATTTTCATTCAGGGTAATCGTTGATATGAATGCTGAATGATCAAAAACCAAGTCAGGTCACATTTTCAGGGCAGAGTTTCCGAAAAGTCAGCAGCCATGTCAACAATTACCTATTTTGTTAACTTTTACGGAGTCATCTGCAACGCACAAGTTGTGCGAAAAATCCACAAAGGAAAAATCATTCGCCTTGACCGGAATAACAATTACCTAGTGTAAAATCTGTATAGCCTTCCAAGATACAGTTAACTGGGATAACACCAGACAATATATAAGGAAAGGGACTCACCTCTGGTCTTGGGCTCCATAGGCGAACCACAGGATCAATTCCACTAGTGGCTAACAGGCACTGAGAGGGGTGAGGTAGCAAACAGTTGACAATAGATTCATCTCCCCTCAAAACTTTTGCTATATTTGTTGTCTTCCGGTCCCAAATGAAGAACGACCCATCATCAGAACCAGCAACAATGTACTGCCCTTGTCTGGAAGGAGAATAAATTAAGTACAGCAAATATTACAATGCATATAGTGATTAATTAGGAGTTACTTCAAACAATATTTCTTGGATTCAAAATTTTATTAACACTTTATGAGATACATAGAAACATTTTCCATCGTCAGTAGAAATACCCTATCTAATCTCTACTCATCCCCCTTCCAATTATGCATTCGTATGTTCTTTCTCACACCTTGAGACCGTGTTTTGCTCAAAGTTTGTTTTTGGATCTTACATCATCAATATGGGTTCTATTTGAGACTACATGTAATGCCCCAACCCTTGTCAAGGCCAATGGCATACCCGGGGGGGATACCAGGGGGTTCGAATCCCCACAAAATATAAAAACGCAATTATTTTCCTTCATAAAAGAAAACAAATAATTGAAAAATCATGAATTTACAAGATATTTCTTTAACAAATAAAGTCTTTTCGATTACGAAAAGTGTTAAAATTAGTTTAAAACCCATCAGTTAGTGCCCTGTTTTTCAAAAAATTTTCCCCCTGGTTTTGCCCCCCCCAAAACAAAATTCCTTGCTACGCCACTGGTCAGGGCCATGGCTACAGTTTTTACACTGCATACTCTCTAGATTGGCCACCTAAAGCTTAGCCAAGACACCCTATGCTTTCTTTAGATGGATCGTGCAGTACATATAGCACAGAAATGTAACATTTGGTCACAACAGTACGGGCAATCCACTAGGATAAGTTATTGCAGAGCGAAGAAAACCTTTGGATATCTGGACTTGTATGATTACTCTATGTAGCCCCAGCCTTCAAAGTGTTAAAAGAAGAATGGTTCACAAAATGATACAAATCATAGGAAAACAAGCAGCAATGAATATGTTATCCTTATTTTTCTGATTAGGCTAACCCTTTCTATTACTACAAATGATAAGCACTGTATAAATAAAAACCAGAGAAATATGACAATCAATCACATACCTCCCAAAGAAGTTTGCCTCTTTGATATCAGTGGTTGTGTTGCAATGACCACAAAATCGCACTTCATAGTCATAGGCAAGCTTTCGCCAAACCTTCTCTTTTTCTGATGTGTTCTTTGCTCGCTGGGAAAAGAGACTACGATGAATGTTTATCCTACTCGGTTCTTCTACATCTCCAGGACCAGAACCCGTGCCAGAGTCATCTTCAACATCTTCATCATCTTCTGCCGCATCGTCTTCTCAAACAATGCAAAAAATAAACACATGGTATTCAAATTAAAAATCTTGTAAAATGAATGTAGACACTGGAAACTGAAAAAAATCGTAAATTCTCCATGTTGGTTGCTGCTTTCATAGGCTCTGCATAATTTTTAGTGTTGGCGAGTAAGGAATGCACCAGACACAACCTCCCAACAAAGCTCAAACATCATTTTCATTCCCTATCCAGCATTTACATAGAACAAAATACACCAGCCATGAAAAAATGCAAGGATTACAGGAAATACTTTCTACACCACATATCATTACTAAAAAGGCTAGTCTTGGCTACTGTAAGTCAGGAGGGGCTGCTTGGAGGGGCAAAGGTCCCTTCCACTCTTAAGACCTTACTTTGAGAAGGGTACGAAAATACATTGTGAACATTCTCAATAAAGTTAGGGATGATAGGGCTTCCTTTTAGCAAGAGAACATTCTCCCCAATACTGCTGGGTGTGTCTGCATGAGATTCAAAATTCAGCAGTCAAAATTGCATTTAATTAGCTACAACACAATGAAGCTTTGTGTGTCATTTGAAAAACAATATGTGCGACAGATGAAGTTTTTGCAAGCTTACAGCAAGAAGGTATTGATGGGCACCAATATTTCAGTGGCATTGTCTACCACCTTCATGATGAAAAATATCATTCACCATAGAAATGGAAACCGATTCTCCCTAAGAATGGTGGTGCACATAAACACTTTTACCGACTTGGAAAGAAATGAAAGCTTCATCTTCTGCACTCCTGAGGAAAATCTATGAATTTTCAAATTCCATGAATTATTCATTCGGCAGTTCCTTAGCCAATACCCCAATCAGGCCCATGCTGGGCCGCCAGGATACCGGGACTACCGGTGTGCCCTCCAGCCTAGAACTCTTTGGCACCCCCCACTAGACTCCTTCTGCATAGTGCTGGCACACTCTGGCCATGGCCGTCCACAACCCTAAAGGCCGTTTTACACGGTACACGGAATTGCGAAATCTGACGTACGTGCGAAGGCGCAATCTAAATTGCGTTGTGCAAAGCGGTGAATTGCTAGAACAGATGCGAGAATGCGTGGATGCGAGACGGCAAAATAGCCCCTGTTCTAATTTCATTCATGCATTCGCGCAATTCCATGCCACTTTAGAAATTAATGCAGCTCTAACCTGCGCAATTCCGTGCCCCATGTAAAACGGCCTTGAGAAGTGGTCCAGCATGGGCCTGACCCCAATTACTCCTTTCAAATTATCTCCTGCCCTTCTCAGCAATTAAAGTTGAATGAACAACGGGATTGGTTCCACCTGTGTGGCACTCCCACATGGCTCCATCTGACAGTGGCCTCTGTCTGACATCCAGGTAGAGAATGCCCAGAATTTAGCAACACCAAGTATTGGCAGTAGGCTCGAGCCACATTTTTGAGGCATTCTACTGGGAGGTTTTTAAATACATGAGCCTCTTAGTGTAGTTCCTAGCTGCAGGGGGTCAGAACAGTGGCTGCCCCAGATTCTTTCATTCCCCTCCACCCAATCCCATCCAGGGGTGCAGCTGGGGAGGGTTTAGGTGCAACTAATACCGGGGTGTGTGGGGGTATGGAATACCCACCAGGATAAACGGTAGGTGCGAGCTTAATAAATTGCGGAATTTTAAGATAAATGGTTCAAAATGGTGAGTTTTATTTTATTAGCCCGTACACTATTCTATTAGTAATATCAATCCAATTAAGTAAAATGGATTAAACTTAAAAATTTCTCTGAGCTCTGGGTGAGGTTTTTTCCCCCAAAACCCCCCCTCGCTGCACCACTGATCCCATCAGCAGTAGGCTGCGGAGTGCAGCACCACTTCTCGGCAGTAGTTATAAGATGAACAAAGGCATTACCCATCAGTGGGTCACACCACACAGAATGAAGTATGGCCATGACCCACTGGTGGGTCCCATCAAAGTCTGAACCCAGGAAGGGAGATTCAGCTCTGCCGCAAATGTGTCAAGGTAAATATACTTTAATCATTGGGTGATTTCATTTGCATCCCTGTTTCAAACTCACCTGATTCAGGAGGAGGGGCCTTCTTTAAGTACTTGGACCTTGTGTTTTTGCTTTTCTTCACTTCACTGCTAGCATTGGATGAAAGACCCGAGTCAGATGGCGTAGGAGATGCAGGAGGAGCCAATGAGACGATCTCTCGATAGAGTGCTCGACACGCATGACTGTGAGCATGCTCAGGGAATCGATCACAGAACGCTGACAAACACTCCCATGCTTCCTTTGTCCACTGAAGTTCGTGTAGACATCTAGCTAACCTGGACGAGCCAAAATAAAGACACATATACAGTTGAGCGACCTCCTTTGAAAATTCATTTGGAACTAAATCAACAACTGAGTTTCTCATGAAAATTATGTGGCACAATTTTTCAAAGGGAACATTTTGTCTAATGGATAGAGTTATAGACCACTTACTGAGGGGTCCAAGGTTCAAATTCTGGCCAAAGCCTTTGGTCAACCACCATATAACTTGGCAATGCAAGGAAGTCAAGGGAAAGTTTGAAATTTACAAGACTGAGACTTAGCATTGGGCAGTAACTCCAACCGCAACTAACTGTACAAACCTTTGCATTAAAACTAGTGATGGGTCGATTCCAAAATTTTATCGATTCCGATCCCGATTCCGATTCTGACATTTCGATTCCGATTCTACTGATACCGATTCCATCGATTCTGATGCCATAGGCTCCAAGAAAAATATCACTTAATTCCAGGCAACAAGAAAACTACTTTTAAAAATATTACTCTGTGAAAGAGTCAGTTGACAAAAGAATCTTTCACATCATTACTATGCAATTAAAATATAATAGCTAAATTTCAAAACAGAACATACCTGAAAAGTGGTGTTACATGATAGGTATTACTTTAGAATATTGGCACTCATAATATGTCGACAATATATATATATCCAAACTACAAGGGAGAGCCCTGAGTACAGGAATTTTCATAGCTGTAATAAAGATTACATACTACATACGTATATGAATCATGTAATATTTGGCCCTCTCAAATTCTCAAGCAGAAAATCCAATTATTCTACATGCTCAGCCAGCAGGTTTTGACGTCTCCATGTTACAGTATTACTGCCTGCAGAAAATTGCCTTTTGCTACACATTTGTGTTATTGGGCAAGTACTTTCCCACCAAAATTGCAAGATTTCGGAGACTTTGGAATGTTTATTAAAAATTATATCAACGATTTGTTGGACCTTGAATCTTAATGGAATTCAAGTGGACGAAGCGAACAACTATAGAACTAAACTTTAGTTTGGTAAAGCCAAAAAAATGCTATACTTCTCACGTCATTCAATCAACCTTTAAATCTCTTGCTTTTTTAAGTTCAAGAAAGAAACTAAACGCTACAAATGAATATTACATCGGACGGACGCAGTAATAGAAAAGGTTAAAAGAGCCTTGTGGTGTGAAAACTCGACCCCTACCGCGCGACTCACCTCGGCGAGGGTGGAAAGGGAAAAAGGGTATCGCTTGTTGCCTATCACGGAAACAGTTCATTTTTCTCTCTCTTAAGCATACCGACTTAATCTCATCACTTTACTTCAATACCCGAGGCATATTTCTTACGCGCGGGATGGTTCCGAAAAATATCCAATCCTTAGTATTTTCACTCGAGTAATGCGCGCTAAATGGTCTAGTCGATCTATACATAATCCTTTTTAGCATCCTCAGTTTAGTGTTTTAAGTCAATGAAGACGATTATCCATGCTTTAAATGACGATTTTCAGGACTAATGTTTTAAAAAACTTGAAAAATCGGCCTCAGTTACCGAGCCTCAGAGGTCCGCGGCGTGTAGGTCAGCCTTGACGCGCGATTGAAAAATCGCTCTTATTTCCTTCTTCGCAAACTTTTTTTTCAAGATTTCTTATTAGTACTCTTTAGAAATCTCTACTTTATATAGTGGTTAAAATTTTCCGAGTTATATTTTTCTTAACGAAAGATAATGTCAAATTTCACGTGAAAAACGGGTCGGCCATTTTGCGTTGTAAAACCAGACAGATGAGAGCCAAAATCTTCAAAAGTCATTGAAAGTATAGGCAAAGCACCAGATCAAAGGAATATTGCGTTTTTTATTCCACAAAACTCATACCAACGCAAAACCACTGGGATAAATTCAAAGATTTTTTGAGGAAAAACGATATCGTGTGGCATTGCAAAATTGGTCATGTTTGGGCCTCTGTATCTCACTAAAGGTTCGCATTTATGTAAAATGGCATATAAATCAATATTTGATAATGATTTATGAGTATTTACGCTGAGTTTCAAGTCTCTATCCCCAAAAAGGTCATTTTGGACTTTATTCCAGCTTTTTCCGATTTCGGACCAGTGTGCGTGGGGTAGGAAGACGATCGCAAAGGTATTCGGCGCCCACGTCGACAACAACAATAGTGTATTCGGCAAGCTGAAACTATCAGGCCAAGGCATTAGAATGACTTATCGGCTTTAAAAACTGCACTATTACATGAGTATCATCATAGCGCTTCCTGTCGGCAGATTGCTGGACCTACTAGCCTCGAAAGCTCTGTAACCTTAACTACTCGACTCGACATCCGCTCGACTCGACATGCTACTCAAAACGCTCGAGTCGAGTACCAACTACTCGATCGACTTGAATTTTCGAGTACTCGCACATCCCAAGAAGATATGTGTTTTGTTATTACGATTACGTGGCGCGAAAATTCAAATGACTATTGGAAATGCGGTCGTAAATTTTGTTGTTTGAAGTACTGCTGGAATCGGAATCGATTTTTCGCCTTGGCAAGTATGTACTCGTTTTCGATTCCGGTTCTTGGCCGAGAATCGAGGAATCGAAGAATCGAGGAATCGAACCGACCTATCACTAATTAAAACATTAGGGAATAATTCTTTGAATAATAGAAAAAGGTATCAAAGATTGATAGTAACCGGTCTATTCCAAACAGTAAGGAAATCAAGTTAATAATTTAACTTTTAAAAATAGAAAATTGCCTTCCTCTGAAAAAGTCCAAGTTCATGACATTATTTCATACACCATATTATTCAGCAGTCATTTCGCATATGACAAACATCCCAGCTAGAGTGGTGAATTAAATGACAATATCGTGGACCAATACAAGTCTTTCTAGATGAGGTTACCCTTTGGCTATAATTTAATCATCAAAGTTTAGGGTAGATTTTGGAATTCTAATGAGTGAGTGTAGGAAAAATACTTCAAAGGGTCCACAAAACGAAAGCATAATCTTCAAAAGTCATTTTAAAAATTGCCACTATCATTATGGCAAAGTGAAATAAATGCTTACCTGAAATGAGCTTTGAGATGATTAGGATCAATTTGAAGGGCCAGGTGGCAATCTCTAAGTGCTGAATAAATGTCACCATCCCTGAAAAAATTAAAGTTAAATAAATGATACTACACACAATTTTGATACAACATTTGATAAACAGAAAACACCCAACAGAAACAGCCCAAAGAAAGGCGAAGAGCCAAACTAAAAAAAAATAGGAGGATTTATAAAAAATATCTGAATATCAAAATGTATACCATTGGGTAACTAGCCCAAAGTGCAAGTCTTCAAAATGACAGGATCCACAGTTCTCATGATATTATCATGTGAATTATGCACAAAGATCCAAGGAACATTTATTTAGGCTATAAACAGCTTTCAGTTTCCATAATATCAAATGCTATGAAATCATCGACACTTAAAAAACTTAAGAGGAACATGACAGCAAAAAACTAAATAAAAACGACAAAATGCACTACAAGAGGAAAACTAAATTCTTTTACTAACCATCCTCTCTTCATGTATGCTGCTGCTCTGTTACCATGAAGTATGGCTGACATAGGACATACTGAAATGGCCTGATTGTACAAATTGATAGCTACAGTATACTGCTGCTTTTCAAATGCATCATTTGCCTGGAAATGAAAGAAAATAACAAATCAAAACAAATCAATATACTAGGGAATTAAAACTCATATTCAGTATTTCACCTAATGCTCATTGTAGACTTGTATAGCAATGATTTTCCTATGTAGAAGCTTTGATAACACACACACACAAATTAAAAACTTATACCTACAATTCAAATTGTAGATATACTCATCAATTATAATTAATTTTTTTCACTGAGTAAAATTCTGAATCCGTAAGAAAATACTAGATTTGATTGCTACCTTTGGAATTCTTTTCCTCAGTTTCCAAGGGTCTGTGGTCATTTTACAAGCTCATGAGCCAAGTAACTTAAATTTATGCGTAGAGACAATTTTCATTCTAGGCACAATAATGTTATTTGAAATATGTAGTAATTTAAAATCAATGAGTAAAACAATAACTAATGACCGTATTTACTCGTGTAAGCTGCGCCCTCGTGTATCCTATGCACCCACATTTTTGAGATGGCTCGTGAGAAAAAAACTTCTTAGGGCTTTTTGGGTGCGGTCTAACATAGGAACTCGTGATTCATAGGTAAATCGATAAATTTAACTTATGGTATTATGATTAATAAAGTTAAATAATGCCAGAAATGTCACTCCTGCGAAAATTTCCACGGCAATACTCATGATGAGTGTAGTTATCCAGGTTCTCGCTACATACAAACATGGCAGGAGAACTCGGATAGCTGCTCTCATCATGTCAGAAATGTGTCATATTTGTACTCATTCTTTTTTATATTTGGCACACATAACTAATATTGAAACCTGCAGAATGCATACTACATCACAATCTTGCATTAAATCACAATTGTGATGAACTGATCTAGCTTGCAACATAGCCGGAGGCGAAAAAAAAATGCTGTCCGTGGGAAGAACGAATGGGCGAAACGCTGAACAGTTCCTGACTTCACACCGGATTAAATGATACTTTGTTCAGATTATGCCCAAAGTGCGAGTTCCTCTACGCCACGTCGTGTCGCATCGGCAAACTCCAAAGGCGCCAATCCAACGAACAAGTGTTTATGAGTGGGTCACCAAAATTCCACTGGAATGAACCTTATTATATGATGTTGAGTTCATATTGAAGTATCTCCTACTGAAGAAAGAACCAAAATTAACGCTCTCGGACACAGTACAAGAGGAGAACTTAAACGTAGATCAATGATGATAACGTAGCGAAGTGTATATCCACCTAAATGCCATTGCGAAATGAACTTTATTATGAATTTTGCCGAAATTCGTAATAAAGTTCATTCTGTAACCACCGGGACTGGGACTGAAGTCAGTAATTTCGTAATAATGACAATTTTGCAATAACGCAATAACACTTCTTTTACTAAAGATTGGATACGCCTTTTCGTTGGGACCAACTAATTACTTCTTAATAACATTTTTCGTATTAACGAGTCTACTGTACCACGAAAACCATTCTTATTTTATTTTTGCGAATTACTTCTGTCCACACTCCTTAAGTAATAACAGAGAGAGAGGAAAATGATTTCTGCTAAACAGGTGAAACAAGATGTGTACGTGTATGGCACTTTTTCTCATCTGTCAAGACATTGAATTTGATGACAACTGGCTGAGGATTTGTAAATTTTTAAAATCATTAATTTTTTTAATTAAAAACTTTTGAGTAAATAAGTACAAGGGGAAAGGCTGGATTTTAAACTAAAATAAATACAATACCATACCTTAAGTTTCAACGTTTCTGCTCTAATAGGCAAAGGTGGTTTCTTTAGAGCAAATGAATTGCCAGATGACTGGGTTGTCTTCAAGGAACTAGACTTGAGAGATGCTTTAGATGAAGGAAAGGTGACACCATTGGTTCCATTCGGAACTCCCTTTGTAGTTCCCCCATTGAATATTCCTGTGTCTTTTCCACTGCCCAGCTTCAAACCATAGCTGCAGCCATTTGCCTCAAAATGGACGAGCTCTAAAAGATAAAGAGTTAAAATCAATACAGGTTGCTTTGGTGGTTGGAGGGCTGGCTTCCCACCCCATAGGTCCCAGTGCATATCCTGTCACTGGAAGGATCTGAAACTGGGGCCAAAAATTTGAAGCTAAAACAACAGTGAGCATTCACAGTTAAATGAATCATCCCTTACCATCACAGACTCATTGTTGAGGGTCTCTCAAGCTAAATAGACTCTGATATTACTCACAAGAAAGTCTGTCAAGTGTCGCCAACAGGTCTCGTTCAAATTTTGCTAAATGGATACCCATGAAGTGTTGTGTTTGTTTCAGCCACCAACGCTAAACACTTTTTGATATATTAGCGGTGGAGAGTGTACCAGGAAAAATGCCAAAATTTATGCGACCCACAGCACACCAATAGGCCCTTAATTTCCATATCTAGGACGAAGAGCATTGACCTTGTATTGTTGAGCTTTGAGTAACTTAACACGTTGCGTACTGGGGTATTTAAATTCCTAGGAATTCTGGGTGGAGGTGTTGAGATTGGAAATATGTGCCTATTAGGGTGTAATGCCTTTGGTTTAAACATGGTTAAAAAGCTAATGTTTAGAAAATAACTACACCCAATCAAACGTTATGATGCATCAATTCATTATGAATAACGAACAACAACTGATAACGTACTAACGAATACATATTGTACGCTTTAAAATTGTTTAGGTTGACGCATCTAAATGACGAGAATCTTCGTCAATCCTCCGGAACGTTCGGGAAAAAAATGATGAGAATTCTCGCCATCCGTACGCAACGTGTTAAATTTAAGCATATTCATGGTACCTACCATTCCTAATATCTTAAAAAGTATTGAGCATTGGTGACTGAAACAAAAACTATAAAATTTGAACGAGATCTGGTAGTGACACTTAGGGACTTAACTTGTTAGATTTCTCTTGGTATCAAAAGATCATTGCATATTCTACCCATTGTGAAATATTAGTCCAATTGCTTAAAAGCATGCCAAAAGACACAAGAAGAGATACTGAAGAAGAGCAGGGATATAGATGGATATCAGTATACTTACTTTGGGAAGACTTCTCATCATGAGATGATCCAGCTACATGACAATCATACGTTTTTGGCTTTCTTTTATTGTTTATGTCAAAGAGGTATATTTGTTCACCGCCTAAATTAACTAGTAACTCATTGCCATCAGCTCCAAAAGTAAGATATGTGGCAGCCAAATTCCGACATCTTTTTCGGTAGTCTTGAAGTTTTTTCGGAAGGTGGCCTATAATTGAAAAAAACAAACATTTGACTCAAATAAGGTCCACAGGCAATCAATTCCTAAGAATTAATAGGATATCCATAGGTAAGTTTGCAGTGTTTTCTTCAATTTCAACAGTGTACAATAGAAGATTGATAATCTGGAAATCTAAATAACGGAATCTTCTAAACAACATACAAAATATGGAGAAGCAAAATAGTGAGTCCTCGTTTAACGTCACTTACCATTCCTGAAAAATGTGACGATAAATAAAATGACGTTAATCGAAACATAATATCCCATAAGAAACAATGTAAAAAGTGAATATCGGCTCCTAGACCTCACAATTCCTACGTGGAAAAATTTTAGCGTATCATATCTGGGGCATTTTTTACGATGGGAATGCCAAGCTATGGCATAAATACGAGTTCCTGTCTTCATCGACGACAATAGCAGCACTGACGTAAATACTTCTCCATTTTTGTATCTTCCCGCGTTTGCTTTTCGGCTTTGCTATGGTGGTCGCCCGGGCGAGCGTCGCCTGGGCATCATCATCGCTGAAACATCGTCTTAGTTATAGGAACCAAAATTATTGATAACACGGCGAAAAAAGTGACGACAAAAACTCCGAGTTCTACACGGAAAAATGCCTTGAAATCACTTTTTAGGTTCCGAAAACCATTATGTCAAGTAAAACCTTGCGCACCTACCTAAGAATTCATTTTGCAGACAATTTGCTAAAACCGTAATCGCAATTAACAATAAACACACCGTTTCACACTTCGTTTAGACTGACTGTATTACCGCCCACAAAACGAACAACCTTCAACGCCCGCCGCTTCGCGTTTTTTTCTCGTGCGAAATTTAAAAGCCCTGACGTTATCGCGAAGCGAAGGTGCGATAAACGAATGACGGTCTCAAAATTTTCGTGACGTTATCGCGAAATGACGTTAAACGGGGTGACGTAGAACGAGGACTCACTGTACTGATGTTTTATTTGGATTTAAAAACTTTTTCACATTTTTCTTCCATTTATAGACGGCCTTAAAGGTTATCGTATAAGAGTGTGTAAGAGGCACACCTTTTTCCCCAGACATTGCAGCTGAAAATGGGGGTGCGCCTCTTACACAAACTTTTTATCTTCCCCCCCTCCCTTTCCCCGGTCGCTAGCCCAAGAGGAACTGAGTGGCCTTGGTTTTCCGTGTGAGTCAGTCATCTAAAAACCAAGGTCAAAAACCAGCAGGAGGTAGGGGAGTTTCTTCCTTAGTGACATATTTTTAAAATGCTCCTGTTTACGTTTATTACTCTTAAGCGTCACGTCGGTAGGTACCTCAGATGTGAACATGGAAAAGATCGCGTGGGGTATTTCGCTCCAGAGGGCCCGCTAAATTTACTGCTACGAGTGGGCATACCGCGGCATTTATACTGCATACAGCACTCGCTTATCAAACATAGAGAAAAGTGCAGTTTTGAAGGGCAATACCTGGTCAATAGTCAACTTCTGTCTTGCTGAGTAATTTCCATTACGTTAAGGGCCTGCTTTTTCAAAAATCATCTTCAGACGTTATTATAAGGGTTATTGCGATTGAAAATTATATTGGTGTCAAAACCTGCTGTTTAAAAATTTTCAAACAAGTGTTTACATTGTTTGACTAAATGGCGGATAGAAGAAATCTGAAATGCTTATAAGTGAAGAGCGTTGAAGGAGAGGTAGAGGGGAAGGAGCTCGCTCCCTCCGTCTTTCCTCCGCAACGAGGCTGAGGGCAAAGGAGAAAGGGAAGAACACGTCCGATCTTGCATGTGACATCATTGTCTTCAAAGCGAAGGGGCGAAGGCGCAGCAATGTGATATACGCAGTTTGAGTTGCCTGAAGTTTCCAGTCCGTCTTGTCTTGTTTGAATGTGCTCATGCTACCCTTGTTTCTTCCAAAATTTTTCTGTTTGGACTATTTTGAATATTAGTAGCCTTGTTGTAACTATAAATCTTTGCGTCAATCAATTAGTGCTTAAAAGACTTAAATTCTGTCAGATATGTGTCGCGTTAGATCTCTTTCTTTTTTTGAACCTCGTGCGTGTCATACAATTATTGAAAGCTACTGAGATATCTCCGGGCTCAGTAGGTGACTCACCTAGCATTTGGCCTCCAGAAACTGGGAGATCGATCAAGGTCAGTTGGTGAGACAGGGAAGGGATGAAAAAAGTTTCGATTGTTACCGCAAAACTTGATATTTTCCTTTGAGGCAAGTGATTTATGGTCCGTGGGTTCTCAGAAAGGAAAGAAAAAACGTCATAGGCAGGGGCTGATGGAGGGCCGGGGGTATTTTGTGAAATCTACGCCGTGGTTATTTTCTAACGGGGCTGAGATTCCCCCGATTGTTGTCCAATCTCTTGGGAAGATTCATGCTGTGTGCCTGTCGTGTTTTGCGTTAAAATTTTCCACAGCTGAAATTCTATTGCAATACTCCTAGGAAAGCTTTAAAAAACATTGCACGTTAGTAGGACAAACATCGTAGTGCAACGGCGTATGCAAAGAGAGGATTTTGAACTCTTTCTACTCCCTCTCGTGGGACGTTGCATTCACGAAAGCAATGATTGAAAATTTCTGATTGAGATTCAATTTCTCCTACGAATTTGGATCCGAAGGGCATTATTCGTGGATCTGAGGTATTTGATCCGACCATCCCTAGTAAGCATCAGAAGGTTAAGGCTACAAGTGAATACCTACTAATCTCCGAGCACCATACATATCGTGTAAATGTAGGTGAAAAACGCCACGTGAATTATTAGTTTTGAAAGTGGAAAATTTGATAACTGTCAAAAGTCCAGGCTTAAGTCTGCAACACTGTGCGATAGGATAAAAAAATGCCGAAAAGTTTTTTTTTCTTTAGCTCTGATGCTTTAGCTCATGCTAGGGGTGCACCTCGCACACGTGCGCGCCTCTTACACACGCTTATACGGTACGCACACTATTTGCAGATGGAGAACTTTTTCAAATGTTTTGAATTTTTTTCAAAAAATTTTGGAATTGACCCATCACTAGCTAAATGCCAATGGAAAATAAAGAATAAATTTCAATCACGCCAATATTAATGTAAAAATCATGCACGCATACATACCTGCTACAAAATACTGAACACAACCTAAGGACAAATTGTCAGCCCCCTCTCTATCTACCATGGGTGTATTAGCATTTTCATTTTCGGCTTCGGCAGGACTGGACGGAGGGGTACTGCTTGGAGGAAACTATAATAAAGAAAAAATCATTTAAGTTTGATTATACAAGCTTTTCCATTTCGAATCAATTTGAAGGCATCAAATCTAAGAAATAACAGTATAAACATACTTTTATCACTTGATTATAAAAAAAAACACCTTCAAGATCAATTAACCATAAATAAATAAGGCATGTACCCCCTCCCCACAAATCTGCCGATCCACATGCATGCTAACATAGTAGGATGCACTATGAATGGGGACTGGTGCATAACAATGCACAGTTTCTCCATAAGATTGGGTGTAACAAACAAGTGCATAGGTAATTTGGGGTAGGCACCCCAAAATAGCATGTACCCCAGAATGTTGTGATCAAAATAAAACATGGAATGTTCTACGGTATGGAGAATGTGAGAAAAATACTAACATAACTTGAAAAAAACCATAAACAGCCAAATATGGAGAGAAAATTTTGCAAGTAATAATCAGATAAAAAAAGACTAAAGGGGTAATGCAACATCCAAAATTTCTCTCGATAAAGTCTCTTCCTAATCAAAGATAGCACATTCATAAAAAATAATTTCCATGGATTTCTGATCATATTATTTGACCACGCATCTAATTCGGAGGATTCTTAATATAAAGGCCAGTTAACACAATACATAAACTTATACGAGTTAATGTATAAATGCACAAATGATTTTTGTTGATGGAGACGAAATATGTACGAATGCATGACCCACTTCAGAGCACATACTATTTTCTGTCCATGCATATGTACAAGTAGAGTAGTAACATGGTGCATTTTTGTGCTCACGCATTTACACATTTACCATTGAATAGAATGTATTAAAGCACTGCATAACTAAGCCTAAAGAAAATCCTTATACAAATGGGCAGGATATTTTTTCATATACATGATTCATAATGGATGAAATCAAAGCGTAAAACAATAGGGCAATAAAATCATATCACAGGCACCATGTTATGGACTGACCTGAACACTAGTCAATTTGATCATTCGACGATCATAGAGGCGAACATATGGATCATTTGCTCCAACGGCGATGAGCTCTGGCCTCAATGGATTCACAGCAAGGCACTTAGCCTCCGCATAGTGGCCCAAATGGTCCAAAAGATTTATTAACACATTAGCCACATCAGGAGTTGAACACGACAATGGGGAGCGTAAATCAAATTGCCTGAAATAGGTAGAGAAAGGGCATCATACACAGATAATTTACCATTTTCTAGAGGTAATTCTAAAGTGATTTCTAATTAGAGATCTACTAATTTGTTATTCTGCAGTATTCTCTTGTTAAAATAATGAGATATGTATTGAACTTCTTGTGCAACCAAGCAATCATCAATTTAGGTTACTATTGTCACAATTAATATGATCAATTCTTCAATGATTATGTATTATTTTACAAAATACGAAATTCTTACCAAATATTGACTAATTGTCAAGGTGAAATATACAGCAAAGACTCTAGAAGTACCCATGTATCAGGAGAGATTTTCACTTACAATTAGATCAGGTTATTTTTAAATTCTACATTAAAATTAAATCATGAATAGTGGATGTGTGCATGAAAATACGTAAAACATAATAGTTCATAAATTATTAATGGAGTGCATAAACAGGGCACATTGGCTCACTAAAATTAGCATACAGAACTCACCTAACAGTACCATCTTCAGAAGCACTCCAAAACATGTAGGGTAGATTGGGAGCAGTAGCGAGACGTTTTACTCTGGAAGTGTGGCAAGTAAGACACTGAGTAGCTTCGCCAGCAGTTACATCATGAACACGAATACGATGATCACCTGCTCCAGTCACCAATGTATTTTCATTTGATGGTAAGAACTATAAGAAAAATCATTGGAAACACAATGTACAATTTTTAACTTTTATTGGTTAAAAACATGCCTGCAATGCAGGAATTCCTGATTTTCATCAAAGATTAAAGCTGAAAATTACTAATACCAATGCATAGATGCTAAATTGAGCAAGAACTCTGTGCATAGTTAAATATATGCCACTGCCAATGCATACAATGACTTATAAGTGGCTAAAATGGCCATAAGGTGATTCATCAAACCACAAATTTTTATTAAAACTTTAAATAGCATTAATTCGTCCCAACTCAAATTGAGTAGACATTTGATAACCAAGATGTATAATTCAATTGAAGAATATTTGGTTTCATTAATAATATTTTGTATGAATATTAATTGCATTTAATAAAGAAAATTCAAAACTCTGCCCATTACAGAAATGTAGATAGAGTAAAAAAATAATCTTGTGCATTTGCAACCTTAGCTGACACTTCTTTCCACAGGGTAGCAATGCAACCATAGGCAGCTCTTTGCTTCCATATATTTTCCTTCAATTCTTTAAGTAATGTAAAGGGATGTCTAAAGTAGCCAAAAAATGTAACTGGGCTCAGTTGGTTATTTAAAAAAATTCAATTAGTCATTAAGTACCAGTTAAAATTTCATAAATAACTAGTTACCGCACAAATATAGTAACAGTATAAGTATTTAGCTACAGTAATATAGCTAACAGTATAAATATATAACAGTATATAGCTACAGTAATAATAACAGGCTTCTTGAACGGCATGCTCTGGTGGATAATGTACCAAAAACTAACGATTACTTTTTTTTTAAACGGTAGGCAATACTTTTATCAGTGTATATTAAAGCTTGATATTCATTTTTTGATCGACTGCACACAAAAACATCAGGATAACTCATTTAAGCTGAAATCAATGATAAGTGCAAAAAATTTTGTTTAAACAAAACTATCAATACAGTGAGTTTTCCACCTGTTAACGCTGCAAAAATTGCAATTAATCCGCTGAAAGGTCAAGGCTAATAAAAAGGCTAAGGGCCAGATATTTCGCTCATATGGATCCCAAGGAAGGGCAATGGCTATACCCATACAATTTTACTCCTCCAGGGAGCCCTGTATAAAGATGTAATAATGAGGTGCCCATTCAGAAGTTCCTGAGGTGCTCGTAACTGGGAAACTTGTCAGAGCTCCCGCACGTAAGGGTTAATGGAGTCACCAGATACGGTGGACCCTATGAACAACAATGAATTTATTCACTCAAACCCAAAATCACAATTCACTAACATGTTTACAGCCGCTTCGGTCATAATGACTGAAACGTGTACTTCACCTTCATGCCCCTTCGGACATAGGTCAAAAATGAGTCACTTTTTCGGCCTCTCATAGCAAGCCCTTGGTCACAGTTACTATGGTGATGCGTTTATGACACGACAGACATGGCACACGTAGCCAAATGCTCACGAAAACTCAAACGGAAAAAATTCAGGTAATAAAGCAAAAGGAAAAAGAAAAACACTTTGGCATAATGGTTGGTTTCTTCCAAAAATCTGCAGTAAGGAATGTGTTAAAGGAATTAGATAGATGGAAGGGAAACATAAGTCATGAAGAAAATATGTTCTTTGGTTTTTCTCTCATAAGTTTTAAATAAAAAATGAGGGAGTTGCCACCCGCTTTTCACAAGCGGATCACATCATGACAGTTCCCATTCATTAATTCATTTTGAAAGAGCTGCTCACTGAGGGGAGGAATCACTCAGTAATGGGTAAGTACCAATGAACCATCCCGAGGAGTCACAACTACTCCACTCAAATTATATAATGACATGATGGAATTCTCTCGGGTAAAATATTCCGGAGGTAAACTAGTCCCCCATTCGGATCTCCGGCAGGGACTACTCGAGAGGGTATATCAGTCAAACGAGATAGAATAGCCCAGGCGAAGAGAGCATTCCACCAAAAGAGAGACCTGCTTACAGCGGGAAACTTAAATATGGATGTAAAGAAACAATTTATAAGAACCTACATCTGGAGTATGCTCCTATACGGAAGTGAGGCATGGACAATGACCGCAGCGGAGAAAGCAAGGATAGAGGCCTTTGAAATGTGGTGCTACAGAAGAATGATGAAAATCAAATGGATCGACCGAGTTAGTAACGAGGAAGTCCTAAAAAGGGTAGGAGAGAAGAGAAGCCTCATGAAAACCTTAATAAGAAGACGGAACAACCTTATAGGCCACATCTTGAGACATGATGGCCTGATGAAGACAATTGTCAAAGGACAAGTGGAAGGCAAGAATGGAAAAGGAAGACCTCAAACAAAATATATGGAACAAGTAAAGAGAGATGTGAAAGAGAAGAAATATGTAGGTGTGAAAAGATTAGCTGATAGGAGAACTGAGTGGAGAGCTGCGTCAAACCAATCCTAGGATTGTTGACCAGTGATGATGATGATGATGACCAATGAACCTTGCAGTGTGGATTCTAGGAAGGGAGGAGTAGCTGAAAAGCTGCTACTCAGCTAGAGCAGTGGCACAGCGAGGGGGGGGAAGGTATGGAGAAACCCCCCCCCCCAAAGAGCTCAGAGATTTTTTTATAAGTATATTTCAATGTGACAAATTTTGTAACTAATATTTGGGGGACGGAGGACCCACAAACAAAACATCAAACTATTCACACAGCCGTAAAACTCACCATTTTGAACCTTTTAAGTTAAAAATTTCTGGGGGAGGGCCCCTGCCCCTACTGCTTACCCTGGCTTGTATTCCATACCCCCCAGACTCTCCAGTATTAGTTGCCCCTAAAACCTCCTGTAGCCATAATTCCTAGCCCCTGAGCAAGAGTACACGAGGTCATCAACTTAACAGCAAAAAGACTTACACCAAAGATTTTTTGCCACAAATATCTCCAGAAGTATAGGGTAGGATATCAACTTTTCACCTTGTAAAACTCAAGAAGTCAGTAATGGATGGCAAAATCGGAAAAATATGGGAGTCTGTATTTATCAAACCCTATTAAAATCGACATTGATCGAAGATCAAAATTAGCCTAGTTAAGCTCTGGTCTGGCCTAGGTCTGAGGTGTCATGGCCACAAACATGCTGACTTGTGACTGTGGCGGACAAGCAGAAGGCGTTGCAATTGTTTTTCCACCAACGGCCACAAGAGAGCGTTGGGTAAGGAGGACGCCATGAAAGAGAGAAGAGCGACGCCATGACAGTCTGGATGAGAAGGATTTAGATGTCGATACTGTAGAGCTTGTCTGTGCTACGCAAACGAAGCGAAATAAACCCTATAATGCATAATTGGTGATGGCATTCATTTACCACGTCCGTAATCAGTACAGTAGTAATAGTAGTAATAAGTACAGTTTCTTGGGTGTTCCGTGTCCAAGGATGGGACGAAACCCCTAACAGACAAGGTGGAGGCCATTGAAAAGTTCCCTCGTCCATCTACCATTCGGGGGTTGCGACAATTTTTTGGGATGGTAAACTACTATCGTCGGTTCATCAAAGAAGCCGCAAAACTCCAGGCTCCCCTCAGCGAGCTGCTCGCGGGTAACGTGAAAAGCAGTGACATCATTGACTGGACTCCCGAGTTGGATAGCTGTTTCAACGCCTGCAAGGCAGCGCTTTACCGTTGCACCCTTCTGGCCCACCCGAATCCATCTTTTCAGCTTGGTCTTTTCACAGATGCCTCGGATAAAACTATCGGCGCGGCACTCCAGCAGCTGACTCCTGCCGGTTGGCAGCCCCTCGCTTTCTGGAGCAAGAAGCTCAATGATGCCGAGCAGCGGTACAGCGCCTATGATCGTGAGCTTTTGGCGGCATATAAAGCGGTATTGCAGTTCAGACACATGGTGGAAGGACGAGCCTTCACCATTTTTACGGATCATAAGCCGCTCACTTTTGCTTTTCGGCAGAAGCGAGACAAGTGCTCCCCTAGACAATTCCCGCATCTGGATTTCATCGGGCAATTCACCACTGATATTGTCTATGTTCCTGGGAAGGACAACGTCGTTGCTCATGCGATGTCTCGAGTGGAGGAAATATCTGGTCCCATTAACTTTACATCGTTGGCTGATTCACAGTTGCATGACAAAGAGCTGTCCGATTCTTTCCTACACTCCTCGCTTATATTAAAGGAAATTCTACTTCCAGGATCAGAGAAGCCCCTTATATGTGACTTTTCCACTAAAAACCCTCGCCCATTTGTCACATCACCTTTCCGGAGGCAAGTTTTTGCATCCTTCCACAGCCTTTCTCATCCTGGAGTTCGACAAACAACGCAGATGGTTGCAGAACGTTTTGTGTGGCCCTCCATGAGAAAAGATTGTCGTAATTGGGTCCGTTCGTGCCTGCAGTGTCAGAGAAACAAGGTGACCAGACATGTCCTTTCCCCTTTGGGTGATTTCCCTCCGACAAGTGCAAAGTTTCAGCAGGTTCATATTGATATTGTTGGTCCTCTCCCTAGCAGCCGAGGGTTTCGTTATTTGTTGACTTGTGTGGATCGTTTCAGCCGTTGGCCTGAAGCCTATCCTCTAGTGGATGCCTCTGCTGACACAACGGCCAGAGTTTTCTTTCAGGAGTGGATTTGGTACGCCTCTCCGCATCACAACCGACCAGGGGAGGCAATTTCAGAGCAGCCTGTTCCATGGGTTGATGAAACTCACTGGCACGAACCACCTGAGGACTACGGCTTATCATCCTGCCGCTAATGGGATGGTGGAACGGTTCCATCGTCAGCTGAAGGCCGCCCTACGCTGCCACTCTGATCAGCAATGGTATGAGGCTCTACCTGCTGTACTTCTGGGCCTGCGAGCAACCAGGAAAGAGGATCTGAATGGCACACCTGCTGAGGTGCTGTATGGTCAGCCCTTAACACTGCCTGGAGAATTCCTTTCTCAATCACGTAATGAGGTAATCGCTGATGCAGACTATGTTACTTCCCTACGTGGGTATCTAAGCAAGTTCCGTCCTCAGCAAGCCAGTCGCCACGGCACACACTATGTTTTTGTTTTTAAAGATTAGCAGACATCCTCCCATGTTTTCTTGAGAAATGACAGGGTGCATGCATCTTTGACTTCACCTTACGACGGCCCATTTCGTGTACTCAATCGGGGTAAAAAAACTTTTAGAATCAGTGTGCATGGGCGTGAAGTGGTAGTTTCTGTGGATCGACTGAAACCTGCATTTGTAGAAAATGACACAGTGGCAGATACACCCTCTAGTGACACCCACATATCTTTGCCATTTAGTGTACCTCCAAGTGTTCCCCCTGTCAGCAGTTCCTCCCCTAGTGAATCTGTGAATGACACAATAGTGCCACAAGTTCCTCTCTGACGTTCTGGGAGACGAGTGTGATTTCCACAGCATTTAACTGATTATATAGTGTAAAGCACATTCTTTAGTTAGAGTCTATTTTTGTGTAGTATCAACGCAGCTGATTTTGTGGTCATGAACACAGCTCACTTATGCATATTTACTGTTATGTTTGTTCTTCATTTCTTTATTTAAGGGTAATATGTATGTCAAGGTCTCAAGACACGCTCCGTTACTGCCAAGGGGGGTGTTGTGGCAGACAAGCAGAAGGCGTTGCAATTGTTTTTCCACCAACGGCGTTGGGTAAGGAGGACGCCATGAAAGAGAGAAGAGCGACGCCATGACAGTCTGGACGAGAAGGGTTTAGATGTAGATACTGTAGAGCTTGTCTGTGCTACGCAAACGAAGCGAAATAAACCCTATTATGCATAATTGGTGATGGCATTCATTTACCACGTCCGTAATCATCCCCATGCAACATGACATTAATCATTAGGCCTAGTCCTCCTCACCCTACACCACCACCTAGTCCTCCGCACTCACCAAAAACTCACAGAGAAAGATAATGCGTAGGATGTTTTTTAAGCTCTTAGTGCAAATTGTAGACCCAGATTAGAGTCCAGGCGATGGCAAATAATTTTTTTTCACATGTAACTTTAGTAAATTAGCAATATGAGTTTTCAATTCATACATAGTAAGAATACGAAAAGTCAAAGAAAATACAGAGAATTATACGCATTTTTGTAGTTTTGCCTTCATTCCTATACATAACAGATCCAAAATGTTGACATAAATAGAGAAAATTATTATTATTACTAAGAGCAAGCCTAATCTTTTGACAGCTAAACTGACACACTACAACTAAATAACAGGCGGTTTTGCCTATGAAATTAGATATAACAATAAACGAAAAAGGGTGAGTTATTTAGAAATAATAATTATTTTACCTTTACAGAAAATATATTTCCAAGGTGCCCAGTTGAGATCGTGTGGATTTTCTTGTATCTGAATGGATCCCAAAGGATGACCAATACATCGTCCGATGCAGATGCTAGAACACTAAAGAAAATTACATAGTTTTCAGAACGAACTGCTTGGGATGAAAAACATTCATTTTTTCAAATCACTCACGTTCCTGATTCACTCCATTCCAAACAGTTGACGCATCCTGAATGGCCTTCCAATTCTTTTTCCAGACCCAAACGGTTGATAAAGTCTTCTGTCACGTGCATCGACTGTTTGAAACTGTATGATACATTTTCCTACAACGAATAAGATGAATTTAAACAGTGAAAATACCCTAGGTCAATAGCTACTGATTAGTGACAAGGCTGATATTTACCTTTATTTCTCTAGTTCTAAGCAATGGCAAAACATTGTGTCCCGTTGTTGACGTTTTCATCATCATGATTGATTACTTGTTTAACAAAAAAATCATTCGATCTTGCACCGGTCAGAACCTAACTGCTAATGGTGCAGTGCCATTAAACACCTAGCCATTGTAAAATTCTGCCGCTGGTGACGCCTAAAAAGACTGAAAAATTGGCATTCATTAAAATAACAACTCGCCAATTTATATAGCACATGATAAATATTTACATGCTATATCACAAAGGCAAGTGACAGGTAGAGAGAGAACACAAATGCTTGTACTGACAGTGAAAATACTCAAAGCAACTAATACGACAGCTGCAATGATGGCAATAATAATGTATTCCAATTCCAAAAACATAAACTTTAATGGCTCCAATTAAAATTAAAAACTAATTAATGACATAAAATAAATCACTAAGGCAAAAAAGTCAACTGAGCAAACATTACTCTAGACTGTGATGCCTTCTCATAACGTATTAGAACGTATTAAGTCTTGCTTGAAATAAGTACTCATCCGATAAATATGCATGAAATAAGCGATATGTTAAACGTAACTCATTTTAGACGGCCCCAAGTAATTAGATTAAACACTGCAGTACACCACTCACAAACTGATTGTAGGGAAACAAACTTGATGTTGGCAGCCCAGATTTCTATTTATCTTCTGTCAAATGTTTACAGAAAAAAAAGTGATTCGAGAAAGCGCAATTTTATTTTAAAATGACGTACGACATCCGCCTATGTTGACAACTCCTCGTGTGGTGTATTTTGATTCGAAAACTTAATGCGCTCCTAGTTTTCAGTTGATAATAATATACTATTTGTTTGGAAACGTTTTCAAAAGTGTATTCCGTGATTATCTCGACGCAGTGACTTGTAAATTTTAGTCATGGATAAAAAGAATGTCAGGAAGAGCAAGAAAAAATTTCAAGTGTTCAAAACGAAGCCCAGCACGTCTTTGGTGGAAAGAGAAGAAATAAAGAAGCTGACAGCACAATATGATCAGGTAAAAATGAGTACGTAGCCACTATCACCATGAATTTGGAATTGGAAAAGTAACTCCTTCCACTTTTAGGTCGACACCGAAACAACAGGAAGATTTTTTCGTGATTTTCCACTCTCTCAGAAAACTCTCAAAGGGTTAAAGGAAAATGGCTACCTTAAACCAACTGAAATACAAAAAGAAAGTCTGATGTTAAGTTTGCGGGGGATGGATATTCTTGGAGCAGCTAAAACAGGAAGCGGGAAAACATTAGCGTTTTTGATTCCGGTAGGTGCTATATTTCTTTAAAATGGTAATTCTTGTATCAATATAACAGTTCCTCACCTCGTCTAATTTACCTTTCAGATCCTGGAAAAGCTGTACTGTAGTCAGTGGACGAGGTTGGATGGAGTAGGCGCGCTAATAATTACACCAACAAGAGAACTGGCTTACCAAATATTTGAAACTCTGAAAAAAGTTGGACAGTTTCACGATTTCTCTGCGGGTTTAATTATTGGTAAGTTAATTTTATGGTTATATTCAGGCAATGAATGTCCCAATCATATTTCTACACTCTTATTTGCCCTCTCCAGCAAAAATATATAGTGCTCCCTTCCTTCAAAAATGGACGTATTTGATATAATGCCGAATATGTGGTGTAGAAGGCCTGGCACTGGATGCTGTATCCCCCGGGGGGTGCGGGTGTATATCTTAGTTCCGCCCGTTTGGCTGCACCATAATAACTTGCTCAATTTGACCTGTGACATAACCACTCAGTACTTAGCTGCTTGCATGGGCCCTGTTTTTGTAGCTTTGCACAGTACTGGGGACTCAAATTTGGGGGAATGTTATTCACATAGGTGCCCAAATGAGATTTTTCAGTGGTGGTAAGAAATTTTCTCTCGAGGTCAGCGGCAGTCACAATAGGTGAAGAGGCTTTGTGTCGTGTCGAAGGGAGGAGTAGGTTAAAGACTATGTGGACTCTGTGAGAGAAGGGGATTTTTTTGAGACTCTTGGCCATAAATGAAAAGGCCATCCAATGTCAGACATTCTCAAGAGGTTCTAATTTTATTGATTATGTTGCTTTCTCTATCTCATTCTATGATTTAACCCTAAGGTTGGTGATAGGTGAGGATAGAGCTCACCCCAGACTTAGCCACCAGGATGTGAATTTTTCACATTCAGGATAAGGGGGAGGGGGGGGGGGGGGCAAGATCATTTCCTTGAGCCACCTCGCAGTGTGACATGGGGTGGTCTTAGGTTTAAATTGGCAGCCTAAACCACTAATGTTCTATGCAGCTCCGTGCAAATTTGGTGTTAGAGTCAGGGTTAGTAAAGGTCTCCTTAAAACACGATCCTAAGCCAGCAAAAATTTTGCTCGAAGATTGAGGAAAGTGTTTTAGATGTTTTGAGCAAAACTTTTCCACGTAAATCATGCATTAATGTGCTTCACTTACCTCATTTGAGTGTATACCACTTCTAAGCAGTTGCGGATCTATGGGGAGGGGGGGGGGGAGGTTAAGGGAGCTATAGCCCCCTCTTGGGCATCCAATTTACGCTAGATAGAATAGTATTTTTTTCCAACCCCCACTTAGCCCTCCCTTGTCCCTATCCTGGATCCACCACTGCTTCTAAGGGTGTTTAAAGTATTCCCATTGATAAAACATATGAGGAATTTCTTTTCAATCATGAACTGGAGTGGACTTATGAGGATAGAGGGCTTCAAGGAAGCCAACACTACTGATGAACTTCATATTAGCACTTTTGGCATGCTTGTTTGTACAAACTGTGATTATTTCAAAGCTATCAGTCTCCCTTGTATTGTCGTCCTTATGCATCTTTTTTTTTAAAAAAGGGTATTACATTCCCATTGGAGAAATGTGTAGGGCAAAAGTATTGGATAGAGATTTCACACGGAATACAGAAAATGGGCTTTTGCCAAACCCGAAAAAACTTCCAGCTGAGCTGTGCTGGGGTTTATAGAAAAGGCTATTATACTTCCATTACTCCGTGTTCAACTCATCATACTCCATATGTACTTCCCAAATGCCTTTCCTGCATACTAAATGATCAAATTTCTAACATTTGTATCTTGTAGTCTTATTTAAAGAACTTGATTGTTTTCTCTTTTAATTTCAATATTTATTTTCATCTCTCTTAGGGGGCAAAGATTGGCTTTTTGAAAGGAAAAGAATGGATCAAGTCAATATTGTCATATGCACTCCTGGAAGGCTGCTGCAACATATGGATGAGAATTATCTTTTCAATTGCTCTAACCTACAGGTAACTACTCAAAATATATTTACATCGCTTTGTTTAATGGATCATAGTGATATTTTTGTAATTGTCTGCATTTAATTTAATTTTTCCTTCTAAGATATTAGTGCTTGATGAAGCTGATCGGTGCCTTGACTTGGGGTTCGAGGAAACCATGAACAACATTATCCAAAATTTACCAACGGAGAGGCAAACACTATTATTTTCGGCTACACAGACAAGGTAGGAAAATAATTTGCATGATTTATTCTAGTAACCTTTTAGCATGATATATTTCTAGTCTTGACTGCTTAATTTCATGTGTTACTACACAATTTCACTTTATAATTACATACCGTATATGTCTGAATATAGTCCCCCCTTTTTTTTCAAAAATGCTTGTGGTAAAATTAAAGGGGGGGACTATATTCAAACACATTTTTTTAACTTTTCCCGAAACTGAAGCCTCAAAATTAGGGGGGGGGGGCTCGCTCGGGGGGGGCTCGAAAAAAGCTGATTTCCAATGGTTGCAAGTATGCACTCAAGCATATTGCTGCAGTTATACTTGCTCGCTGTAGTGAGCACTGTTAGCCGTCTACTACCAAATAGGGTCCCACTTTTTGTGCATATGCATATTCGGAGAAATAAGGTAATTGGGCCTCACTTGAAATTTTTGTTTTAAATCTTTTTCCATTATTCTATCAATGTTCCTCTTCCACAATTTTTTACTCGATTTTAGAAAAATAGGTCACTTTCACTTAAATATGGTCCCATTTCTTTTGTCCCAAAGGCTAAACAAGGAGATTCCATTGTGAGCTATGTGGTATCTCTAATCAGCATAGGTATTCCTAAGAAATGGATAAAATTTCTTTTTTCCAAATGGCTATGGTAACCCATGTGATGATGGGCAAGTTTGATTGCAGAATGATCCGACAGCTCCCGAACAATGTGCTGGACCTTTGATTCATTCTCAACTTTACATTAGGGTGTTAGTGAAGCGTACATTCCCCTCCAAAGAATGACAGCTAACCTCCTTTACAGTGGCCATGGCTCAACATAAGTTTTGTACCCTTATTGTTCTAGCAATTGCAATCTTTTCAGGTGAACTGCATTTTTGCGCTGGTTAAATATTTTATTTTGTCTTTGGTGCTCTTTCAAGGAATAGACAATGTATTATATATAACATTCATTGACAGCAACAACACACCAATGAAAAAAATATGAAGCTGATTTCCAATGGTTGCAAGTATGCACTCAAGCATATTGCTGCAGTTATACTTGCTTGCTGTAGTGAGCACTGTTAGCCATCTACTACCAAATAGGGTCCCACTTTTTGTTGCTGTATAGACTGTGATAATTAATTTCTCTGAAATGCATTTCCTCGTAGTATGTTCCAAGTAGGAAAGTTAGTTCATCTTAAATCATAAACTAAGGCTCAGTTCAGTATTGTACGTAATGGGTAATCTGTAGATTTTCATCTTCATTTTTGTATATGCATGTTATTATTTGTTTCTTCACATTGTTCTATTTTAAAATGTGGACCTATGGATTATATATTTATTATCGTATATTACAGATCTGTGAAGGACCTTGCACGGCTAAGTTTGAAAGATCCTATGTATGTGTCAGTTCATGAACATGCAAAACACAGTACACCTGAAGGATTAAGGCAAAGCTATCTAGTAGTGGAATTAGAAGACAAGGTTTCCATGCTGTGGTCTTTTCTTAAGAATCACAAAAAGCATAAAATACTTGTCTTCATGGCCAGCTGTAAACAGGTAAATAACCTTATTTATTCTTTCTGAAAATGTAAATTAATTTTTGGCGATGGAGTTGAATTATCTGTAAGAGTACATTTTACAGTACTCTGGGGAAATAAAATGGGGGACTGAAATAGTATCATGGAATGAAATCAATTATTATTTATCTTAATCCTTAATGATCTTAAACTTAATGTAAACAATGCACATATTCAGATATTTTCTAGTTGATGTATAGCAGAAACCAGCTCATGTTGAAATAGATTGGTTAGACTAGACCCTGAATGTGCTGAAATCCTTTGTAGTTCTGGAGGATATTATGTAACTTAAGCATCTAATGATTTTGAGTGAATGATTCTAGCTTGGACATCGGAAACAATGAAGGATAGCTATCCATCCACCAAGGCTGAAGCTGATGTTACACCCTTAACTATTTCTAGTAGAGATTGGTCTCTCCTCTATTTATATTGGTTTCAATTCATGTTTTATTCCTGCCATCATCTTTCAATTCATGTTTAAAATTGTTTCTTTTTCATTGCTTGATTTTCAAAAGTTATTAATGATTTTAATTTATGTATTTGCAAAATTTTTGTCTTGAAATGATTGCAGTTAGGTTAACGTCAGTATTTTTTTAATAAACCCATTTTCTTGCCAACATTCCTCATATTTTTGCAGCATAAGAGCTTGAGAATTTTTATTAACGAACACACAAAAGTTAAATAGTTGAAAAAGAAGTTAAACCTCCACCAAACTTTTAACTTCTAATTTTATTTCGTTGAAATTCAAGTTTGGTGGAGGATTAGAACTTTTGGAAGTTATGTGTTAGTTAACTAGTAAATTCACTTAACTTTTTGGTACCTTTCCATTGTAAACATTAAAAATATTACACTTTAGTGTACAGTGAAACTTGCTATATTTAATATTTTTATTTCCGTAACGTAAAACATTCACTTAAAAGGCACTATCCCTGGTGATACAGGAAAAAATGTGAAGCGTTTTAAGGGAATTGATTCGTTTAATATTGATATTGATCTACCTCCTATAACTTCAAGATCTTTATTTATTTTATAAAAGCACAATAAACATTCATTTATTTTGATAATGCTTGAAATAACAATACTAATTTACCTCTCAAGTGACTAGATCCACTCATTTTAAAACTTTGTAATTTAAATTAAATATAAGAAGAGTTTTGGATTGGGTTCAATGTAAATAATTTCAGTCAGTGGCGTAGCCAGGGGGAAGGTCCGTGGGGTCCGGACTATCCCCCCCCCCCCCCCCCCCTAAATATAAAAACACAATTACTTTGCTTCATAAAGGAAAACAAAATATTTTTTAAAAACCATGAATTTTCTAAGATTTCTTTGACAAAATAAGTTTTTTTTAGTATGAAAAGTGTTATAATTAGTTTAAAACCCTCTACGTAATACCCTGTTTTTCAAAAATTTTCGCCCCTGATTTTCGAACTCCCGCAAATGAAATTCCTGGCTACCCCGCTGATTTCAATGCAGATTTTTTTGACTGTGGTTCTGACTGTGACTCCAAGTTCAAGAAATGGTTGAACTAGAACTGTAGAACCAAACTAACCCTTCTGAAATTTATTTGAAAACCACTCCACCTATTGTGTACCACATAATACAAACACCATCTGATCTGTTCCTTAAGGTGAAGTTCATGTTTGAGGCCTTCTGCAGACTACGGCCTGGAGTTAGCCTCCTGGCATTATATGGTTCTCTTCATCAACTGAGGCGAATGGCTATCTATGAATCTTTCTGCCGGAAAAATCATGCAGTTCTGTTTGCCACTGATATTGCTGCTAGGGGACTAGGTATGTCTAGATTTTTACCTTCTTCTTATACTCTGAGAAATCAGGATGTGGTTCATCATTCTATACTTTTTCAAATGTAATTCTAGATTTCCCTGCTGTACACTGGGTTATTCAGCTGGATTGTCCTGAGGATGCTGCAACTTACATTCACAGAGCAGGTCGCACTGCTCGCTATGAGAAGGGAGGAGAATCATTATTGGTTTTATTACCATCAGAAAAGGAAGCTATGGTGAAACGATTGGAAGCGGCTAAAGTTCCCATAGGAGAAATCAAGTATGTTCAATCAACATCTGATTTTAGTAGTGGTAGCATTTTTTGTGTGTATATGATAAGTTTTGATTGTTATTTTTGATTATATAAAATAGTTAAAGTATATGTCAGGAAAAAATGGTGGCTATAAGATGGATAAGAAGAGATCAGTGAATAAGAAAATAATTGAATGGGGGACATTAATTCATTGAAAAAAATTAATAAGACTTTGGAGCAAGTGAATGCTTGCATGATGGTCAATGTTGGTGTATGAGGATGGAGCTCATTTATAATGCTTGTTTAAAAGCAGCTGTTCTTTTGAGGAACTCTGGGAACACATTTTAAATTCTTCACTAAATTGTTATCAAGAGTAGCTCACAATGTTTTTTTTCTTCAGGATCAGTGCCAATAAACTCCAGTCACCACAGAGAAAGTTAGAGGCATTTTTAGCTCGTGATGTTGAACTGAAAGCCACTGCTCAGCGAGCTTTTGTGGCTTACATTAAGTCTGTCTTTCTTATGAAGGACAAAGAAGTCTTCAAAGTTAATTCACTGAAGACAGATGCTTTCTCTAGGTGAGATATTAGTGGTAAAACTCCCCTCTTTGTTAACTTTTTTTTTTTTTAAGTATTCTGGTTGATTAAACTCAACTTGGAGATTGGTATGAACAACCCTGAATCTCAAGCTGAGCCGTACAATTTTGGGAACACATTAATTAATAAATTCATTGTGAATTAATCATGAATCTTTAACATTTTTTGGGGTTTTTAAATTTTCATAACTTTGCCCCACTTTGTCTCATATCATCAGATTATTTCCATGACAATACACTTTCTCTCATGGGAAATTGTGAAGTATATGTTCACAGGATTGATGTATATTTTTTTCTGTGTACAAGTAAATTTAGTTTGATCCATTTTAGAGCTCCAATTTTTAAGGTAGTAATTGCAGCTCAAATGGTTTACATATTTAGGAGATTCAATTTCACAGTATATTCCTAATTGTCCTCCTGTGTTATTTTTTGTGCAAATGTGTGCATTAGTGACAATGAATTTTCTGATTGAAGGTCCCTCGGATTAGCCATTCCTCCAAGAATAAGGTTTTTGCAGAGGATGGAAAAGAAAAAGGCTGCCACTGGAAATATTAAAGAAGATAATTCGGATGAAGATTCTGAAACTGATGCATTCAACCAAAGACCAATAAAGGTTGAAACTGATGTGAAGGTTGAAAATGATGATGAGTATGCTGTGGAATCAACAGGGTTTGAAAAGCAATCATCAAGTTTTCAAGAGCCCTTTAAATTTGGCAGTGGTGAGTACTTGCGTGGCTATGGTAATGATATATGTATGCCATTTAGGAGTACATTTGTACTATGTAGTTCAGTAAACTCACAATTGGGTCATTTCATTCAGGCATGACACCCACAGACTCTGAGTTTGATGAAACTTTTACTTGTCCTAGATTTACACCATGAATATTTGCTCAGACGTAGAAAACTGTTATGCAACACAAGCATTTCATCACATTTGAAAGAAGACCCAACCCTGACTAACAGAGTCGTGAAAAGGGATTTTTTTTGGCATAATTTTTTTTTAACGATAAAGCAAGAAAAAAAGCCATGAATTTTATTTTTACAGTCGGTGGGTCGTACTTTAAGGAATATTAGAAAAAATAATTTAGCTTGATTCTCATATTGCCTCAGGTCAAAATTTGATGTTTTGTTGACCCATGTTTTTGATGCAAAATTTTCTAAAATCTTATAAAACATCTTGAGTTTAGAGAATTTTCAAGAACCCTTAAGTTATTTTTCAATTAGTATTTGGAATCCTCATCTATATTAAAACTGCAGATATTCATAAGAATTGGATGAAAAGTATGGCTGAGACAAATTATTTCCCTCTGGAGGCCTTGGAGATCACATTCATTGAAAAACTGCAGTTTCACCCAAACTTCAAATCGTGGGGAAAAAAAACTACGTAGTTGAGATAGCCAAGAAATATTTTACCCTGTGTCATTCCTACATAGAAGGATGAAAATCGTCAAATTTCATCAAAATCTGAGTTGGTGGGTGTCATGCCTGGATGAACTGACATGGAATGAGCTGATGTACAGATTCTTATTGTTGAACCACCATTTTTACCTTCTACTGCAGAGGTAATTTCTTGTATTTGAAGTAACTGGATACCTAATGCAATCAATATATTTTTACTTCCAGTTGAAAGTGACAGTGAGGATGACATATTGGTGGTTAAAAGGAGAAATCATGAACTTGAAAATGACGAAGAGGGCACTGAAATTAAAACTGAAGAAGATTTGTCTCAGAAACAGAAGAAGAAGGTGTTGACCAAAGCTGCCATTGCTAAACGTGTCCTCAAAAAGAAGATTATTGCCAACAAGAAAACTGTTTTTGATGAAGAAGGAAATGTAAGTTCCTCTTCATAATTACTAATTCAATAAGCTGTCTTCCTGTTTATTAGATGTAGTCTTTCTATCTCATTTTACGCTTTGAAGCCCGGCGCTTATCTGGTGGAGGTTGGCCCTATGTACTTACAATATTGCCTTAATTTGAGTTCTTGTATAAAAATATTCTCATTTGCTAAAATTCCATCCCTGATGTGCTTCCTAATCTCTAACTCCTCCTAGCAGTCCATCCTTCTTCCCTTTTTCTCAAGGTGGAGAATTTCTGGAACAAAATCGCTCCTGTGGTCACTCTCCCATAGGTGTTTTGTGAAATGCGATTTGTCTATCTTCCCGTTTCTTAAATGCCTTCTGTGTTCCTCTGTTCTTAATCGGAACAAACGTCCAGTCTGGCCTATGTAACAGGTCTCACAGTCACTGCACTTGAGTCTGTAAATGCCACTTCTATCATTTATGTCAATTTTATCTTTCGTATTGCATAATAACGCCCTTAAGTTAGCTGTGTTATAATAAGCAATTTTAAATTCTTCTCTGGGAAAGAGGTTTGCGGTTGCCTGTGAAATATATCCGTAATAACTGAGTTTGCACCAGCATTTCTTATGCTCATTATGATTGGATGATTGGTAGATAAGTTTCAGTGCCCAAAGGGAGCATTTCTTCCTCAACAATTTATCGATGACACTTTCTTCGTATCCGTTTTTTACTGTAATGTGTTTGATGGTTTTCATTTCCATGGTGAGGTTCTCGGCAGACAGGGGGATGTTGAGTGCTCTGTTTAACATGGAATGAAAGGTGGCTAACTTATGAGAGGGGTTGTGGCGGGAGTCGGAGGGGATGACATGGTCGGTGGTAGTCTCTTTCTTGTATATTTTGAAGTCATAGCCTTTCTCCATGGTTGAAATAGTGATATCTAGAAAGTTGATACTATGGTCGGATCCTTTTTCACATGAGAACTTTATGTTTTTGGTTTGTGTATTCAGTGTATTCAAAAATACGTCCAGTTGCCTCATAGTACCAGTCCATACAGCAAACACATCGTCAACGTACCTGTACCAGCAGTGGATAAAATTGGTGTTCACTGAATCTTCACTGAAACATACTCTTGCAGGAAACACACCTAAACCCGACTCGTTCTTTCTTCTCTCCACACTTTAACATATACAGACTGGACCGCAACACACGCCGAGGCGGAGGAGTTGCAATCCTAATCAGAAGTAACATTCCCCATTCCCTCCTGAACTCCCCCACTCCAGAAGTGTTCGAAGCTCTTGGTGTATCGGTACACACTCAAGCCGGTCCCTTAAACATTTACACAGTATATCACATGCCAAATAAACTTATCACCAAAGACCACCTTGATAACCTGTTCTCCGCTTCAAACGGAATATACTTCGGCGATTGGAATGCCAAACATCCGTACTGGAACAGCAATAGAATCGACAAAAATGGAAAAATCCTGTACTCTTACGTCAAAAACAGAAACCTCCTTCCTCTCTCTCCACTCCAACCCACACACTATGCTCCCCGTTCCAGCGATGTAATCGATTTCGGCTTCTCCTCCAATCTTCCCATCCAATTCACTCCCTCTCTAATCTATTCTTTCACTTCCGATCATCTACCTCTTTCATTTTCCATTCCCTTAACGAATACTACGCTACTGCCCTCCGAATTTACTGTCACAGACTGGGACAAATTTGTCACGTTTCTAAATGACTCTCTCTCTACTCTCCCCCCAATATCCAATCCCACGCCGGAATTGATAGAAAAACAAACAGAAGCCATCACCACTGCACTTCATTCGGCCAAAACTTCCGCCTCCCGTACATTTATTCCCCGCGCCAAAAGGCCAGACAGATTTCCACAGTACTTAGTCAACCTCATCAAACGCCGTAACACCGCTCGTCGTGTATGGCAGCAGTTCAGGATCCCTTCCGACAAAACCATCTATAATAACCTCGCAAACTCTGTGAAAAAAGAAATTAAAAAATATAGCATAAGACTCTGGGAGAACCACATCTCAACACTTACCCTAGAAAATCCGACTGATCCCCAAAAGAAACCAATCTGGAATACCATCCGCGCTCTCAAACGCACGGACAAACAGTTATTCCATCCAATCTCCTCCAACTCAACCTTGATATTCGATCCCGCCCAGAAGGTCGAAATCCAAGCTGATCATCTTCAACAAACAACATCCCTTGATTCCTCACTTTCTCCAATAGAACCCCAAATAAACTCATTCTACAATAACCTTCCCCCCTCCTCCACTTTCACTACCATCGCCAATCCCTCTCAAGTCCGCAATATTCTTAACACTCTTCCTGTCAAGAAAGCTCCCGGGCTGGATAACATTTCCAACTCCCAGTTGAAATATGCCAGCCGTTCCCCAAATTTTCTCTCTGCAATCACTGATCTTTTTAACCACTGTTACTCTGCCCCATATATTCCCGCTGCTTGGAAACAAGCCAAAGTCATCCTCATCCCAAAGCCAGGCAAAGATCCAAAAATCCCCGGAAACTCTCGTCCCATTTCCTTACTCTCTAATCTTTCAAAAATTCTCGAAATTCTTATTCTGTCCCGCCTCGAATCTTTCTCTTCCGCAAACAGCCTCATCCGACCTGATCAGCTTGGTTTTCGGCGCAAAATGTCTGCGCCCCACCAAATCCTCAGACTAGTGGAAAAAATCAGCCACGGTTTCAACCGCCGCTACACAACTGACGCGGTCTTCCTCGACGTTGCAAGAGCGTTTGACAGAGTTTGGCATAAAGGCCTCCTGTACAAACTTCACCTCCTGAAATTCCCTCCCTCAGATATTCTTTTCATCAATTCCTATCTGCACAACCGTCAATTCCGAGTCGCCGAAGCCAAAACGTTATCATCTCTGCGACCCATGGAAGCTGGAGTACCTCAAGGCTCCATCCTCAGCCCGTTCCTTTTTACAATTTATGTAAACGACATGCCCTCCACACGCAAAACATCGCTCCACATGTACGCCGATGATACAGCAATTGCCGCTACATCATGGAAGGGAGATACAAACATAGGCAAACTCAACACTCACCTTAGACTAATCCATAAATGGACGAATCTCTGGAAGATTCGCATCAACGCCTCCAAAAGCACACACATACACTTTTCACGCAGACAAAAATTCGGCCCACAAACACAACCACACATCAACAAAATCCGTATACCAAGAGCCCGATCACACAAATTCCTCGGCGTCTATCTGGACAGCAAACTCACCTTCCTACCCCACTTAAAATACAGTACTGCTAAAGCCATCAAGGCACGGCAAGCGGTTTATTCCCTTTGCTCCTCATCCTCCCCGCTACCGCATTCTTCTAGAATCCGGCTTTATACTGCAATAGTCCGTCCTTCATTACTCTACGGCTGCGAGATTTTCGCTAACAATAAATCCATCAGAGATAAACTGGAATCCTTCCAAAATAAATCCCTCCGCCTTCTACTTAACCTCTCCCGACTCACAAGGACCAAAGATATTCGCTGCGCTCACGGTGTTCCGTCCATTGGAGAATTTATCAACAAACTAGTAAAAAACTTTAAGTCCAGGCTCAGGGAAACAAACAACACTCTCCTTACAGACATCTGGAATTACGATCCTACAATCCCAACAACATACAGACTGCCTCAACAAGCTACTCTTCTATGAGTCTATCCTATATCTTTCCTTCTTCTAGATATTAGTATTGCTAGGTTAGCATTGTTTTGTGTGTCCACAGTAAAAAAGAAAGAAAAAAATATATATATAAAAAAGAACAAAAAGAAAAAAATAAAATAAATAATAATAATAACAAAGCAACAAAACCAATATGATAAAAAAAAAAAAATTAACTAAAAAGAAAAAAAAAGGGGCCAATAAAAAAAAATATATATAAAAACTATTAAAAACAATGAAAAAATAAAACGTATTCAACAGAGGAGGAAAAAAAAAAAAAAAATCAAAAGAGCCCATTACAAATGTGGACGTTCTTTCCAACTCCGTTTTAATTACCTTGTACTCATCATTCTTCTGTAAAAGAAATTGCAAGATGTATGTAGCTTAGTGTATTTTGATGTTTAATATGTAAGTTTCTGCTAACACAAACAACACACTACCCCGACAACATATACAACTGCGCCCAAAATTATTGTATTGTAAACTGGCTGGTAGGGGTAAACATCGCTTTACCGGAACGGCTTTAAACGCGCCTTCGGCGCGCAATCTAGTGAAAATAAATCTTCACTGAAAATTTTCTCTTCAAACTTGTCCATATATGGTTCCGCTAAAAGCAGCGATAGCAGAGACCCCATTGCCAATCCGTCTTTGTTATTAAATTTAAAATAATTCTCTTCCACACATGCTGTCAGTAATTTCACAAAATCGTCGAGGAAGGGTGGATCGGCTCCGGCTTTCCTCAGTGTTTCTTCTGCTACTTTAACAGCCTCGGAAACTGGAATGTTGGTGAATAAATCTTTCACGTCAAAGGATACTAACGTATGTTTGGATGGTGGGGGCTCTCTTTGAGTGAGAAGACGGCACAGTGCAGTTGAGTTCTTTACCCCGTATCTTGGCTTGAATCCGGTGAATTTTCTGAAGATTGAATTGAGGTGGGAGGCTAGTTTTCTTGATGGTGCAGCAACACTTGAGACTACGGGTCTGATTGGAATGTTTGTTTTGTGTAACTTTGGAAGACCAAAAAATCTTGGTGCCTGTGGGTTCATCACTGTTACTTTGTATATCTCATTTGTTTTAATGATACTTGGGGTGGAATTCAGGGCTTTTTTCATCAACTTATGAAATTTGTATGTTGGGTCATTAGGTAGTTCCACTACAGGGTTGTTCTAAATGAAATCATTGCACTTTTTCACGTAATCAACTTTGTCCATCACAACAACTGCGTTGCCTTTGTCGGCTTTCTCTATAATTAATTTTTCTTCCCTTAACAGTTTTTGGACGGATTTCAAGGGTTTCAAGTACTGGAAAATTGTTTTGCTGTGGGGTTAATTCTCTTAATTGCATTGGAAATTTTATGGGAGAACACTGATTTATGTCCCCTATTGCTATTAAATAGGGCTGCGTCACAGTCTATGATTAAGTTTTCAAGCTCTCTTTTGCCTATGGGAAGGTCGGGAACGTATTTAAATCCTTTTTCCAGTTTCAACTGCAGTTTTTTTACTGTTTATTTACAATGAATTTTCACAAAGTTAAGCCTGAAATAATCAAGTTTATAGAATATCAGTAATTGAAACAATGAAATAAACTAATAAAACTTAAAATACTTGGCTGAAAATTGAAAATTGTTGCTGCATGTATCAGACAGAATGTGCTCCAGAGAACAAATTCAGTGGTATTAACTGTGGTTTTTCTTTCAATATTCAACCCCCATCACAAGTGTACAAGGCTTGTGAAGAAACTTTTCCACTACATACATATTCTCTGAATTCAAGATAATTTGGTGAATAATTTTCTCATTCATAGTTTGTATATTGGTTTTAAGCCAAGAAGTCAATGAAATGAACTTTCCTTAAATTTTTAAAATGAATCAATTGACATTACCTGTTTTATCATCATCATTGACTGGGCTGAAAGGTGGGAAAATTTCTGATGACTTTTTTTCTATGAGACTTGGAAAAAAAGGTTGCCTCTTTTTAATGAAAAGTGTGCCATTATTTTTTAATGTATTTAAAGTTCATAAATAATTCAGTAAAACTTAAGTGGCTCTTTTTCATTTCAGGCCATTGTCAATTATGCAAGGGATAAAGTGTCTGAAGCTGCACGTGAATATGAAAATGAAGATGTTCCTGAGGGAGGTATTAACATTGAGAAGGCCAAGCTGGTATTGAAGGAAGAAGATCAGTTTGACAGGAAACTTTTCCGAGAAAGAGTGAGGGCTAAACATCGGTAAGTTAATGCACCTGGCCTATTGAATTATAATTTTGAAGGAAGAATTCTTTTGAAATGATGTATTCTCCTGTGTTTTCCCAGCATTAGCATTTGGTAAGTCTGCATGGATTTCCCTCCGCGTAATAATAGCTTCAAAGTCATGTGTGTAGTATATGTGATAAAATTACGCACAAATATATAAAAACAAGCACATTCGTTTGATTTCCTCAGTAGAGGAATGAGGCATAAGGCAATTGATACTTTCAGGATAAGTTGAAAATTCGGGAAGATAAGTTGATATCTTCCCAAATACAGTTAGTCCTCAGTATACGAACATGATGCGTTGCGAGACGTATCTCGTAAGTTCATAAATCTATGTAAGGCATCGAGAAGTGCGGATATCTTGCAGAAAGCAGCACTGCATTGCCATTGTGTGTGAACTCACGATTGTGACAGTCTGATCTAGCTGGGTGTATGATGCAGCCGTAGCCAAAAATAATCACTGTCCGCAGGAAGGAAGAACGCAGTAAACGCTGAACAGAACCTGACTACACATCGGATTAAATGATACTTTGTTCAGATTATGCCCTAAGTGTGAGTACGCTACACCGAGTTGCATCGACAAACTCGAAAGGTGTCAAATTTGAAATTTTTGGGCACGCTTGAATTTTTTGAAAGTATATCGTATATTCATAAGAAGAGGACTTAGTGTACGTCTAATTTATGAGCAGTAATGAGTGGGTCACCATGATTCCACCAGAATGAAGCTATTATATGATGTTGTTTGCATATTGAAGTATCTCCTACTGAAGAAGGAACCATAATTGACGCTCTTGGACACAGTGCATGAGGAGAACTTAAAAGTAGCGCAATGATTTGAACGTAGCATAGTTATATCTTATTAAATGCCTAAAATAATTTCTTTTTGCAGCCGCCAGGACTGGGAATGAGCTTCGTAATATCCTGGTGAAAAAATTTTGTAATAACATTTCTTTTACTATGAATTGGATTGGCCTATTTGTCAGGCCCAATGATTTGCTTTGTTATAACGAGAACTTCGTAGTAAGGTTGTTTGTATCAACAAGAGTCTACTGAATTATGAGCCAAGAAATACCGTGGAAGCCCCATATAACGAGTTTAGGAAATAGCAGCAAACTCAAATTAACAAGAGCGGAAACACTTAAAACCCTATGATTTACACGAAAAATTAATAAGTATTACCAATAATGGTGCGATTTGTCACCTATGCTATTTGTAATTACGACAAGTTGGCTCGATGATCACTCGCTGCATATGCGGCTTAAAATGCCATTAAAACTAAATTTTTTCACCTACTATGACGTTCACATGTTTGTTATGCCCCTATTCTTTGGCCCTTAATTAATTTCTCCTGTACATACTTTATTGTTCTTTTGTCCACTTGTGCATCCCTCGGTCAGGTTCAAAATTATTCGGCCTGTCTGCTAACATCATGGCTGGTAAACACAAGTCCTTAGATCTAAAAACCAAAATGTGAATTAATGCCAATTGTAAAAGTTGTGAGTGTTTCAAAAGTGTAATTGCGAGGCAAAATGGAATTAATACATTTACCTTATTCACCATCGTAAAGAAAAAGGAAAAAATTTATGCAGCAGTGCTTCGAGAAGGACGACCAAGCACCCAAAAACTTTGCGGCCTTGAGAGCATACACAGAAACTGCCCTTTTCTCATGGTTTTGCCTACAAAGAGTCAAAAGGATTCTGATCACAGGCCCCATGATGAAGGCGAAAGCAGGATATTTGAGTGAGAGGCTAGGTATAGGCAATTTTAAATTCTCTGATGAATAGTTTGTACGGTTAGGAGACAGGAAGGAAATATCCCTTCATAAAGTATCTGGTGAATCTTTAACTGTTCATGTAAATGCTGTGGAAGGCTGGGCACATGTATATAAAATCTATTTGAATAATTACAGCCTCTATGGTACTTACAACACAGGTGAGAAAGGCTTATTTTTTAATCTTCTTCTGGACAAAACTCACACCAGTTTAACGGATCCCTGCAAAGGAGGGAAGAAAAGCAAGGACCATTTCACCCTTCTTTTATAGGTGAATATGGATGGTTCAAACAAATATAAACTGTGTGTAGTTGAGAAATTGCCAATGTTATAAGGGTGTAAAAACAATCCTATGTGCTTATGAAGGTAACAAAATCCATGGATGATGGCTGCAGTCTTCATATATTGGTTATAATTGATTGTCTTTCAGGGAGCAGAAAAAGAAACTGAAGGAAGCCAAGATGAATGAAAAGAAAAAGAAAGAAGAAAAGACCGATGACACAGAAGAAGATGAATTCAGCAGTTCAGAGAGTGAAGGTCCAGATCTGTCCTGGCTACCTGATCCAGACAAAGTTTTTGGAAAGCAGAACGAGGATGAGGAATCTGCAAGTGAAGTGGAAAATGAAAGTGCTGGTGAAAGTGAAGGAGAGAACTCTAGTTCACCTGAAGAAGATCAAAGCAGGTAAGGGAAAGCAAAAAATTTTGTTTAAAATTAACCCAGGAGTTGGAAGTATCGAAGCTAGATTAAAAATATCTGATTTACCTTCATATGCTGTGCAATGGTTTAAATTTGGCAATGAACTTTTCTTATTACATTACTTACATTGTAATAATGAAAATTAAGATGTATATATGTAAGTGCTATAAACCAATCAACTGAACATAAATATGTACATATTCATGGTTAACTACGAATGTATAGCTTTTCAATAATTCATCACTCTTCATATGTTTTCTTTATTTGGATGATTTTTTTTGGGTAAACCAACTGTTTTCAAGAATTCGCTCTGGCAATTTTACAATTGTTTTTTAAATTAATAATGTCGATACAAAATCCAAATATTCAAGCGTAACGGGGCAGAAATTGTTCTGAGGAAATTATATAATTAGGTGCAATTTGCAATTTTCTGCAAGACTGACTTAAAGATTCAACCTGGGTGTTTATTTCACTGCAAGTTTATTACCCGGATATATATCTCCTGAAACTGAAATCTGGGTGGAATTAAAAGTTATTATTTAGAAAATTGTGCATTGTAATCCCAATTTTTATGTACAAGTTTGAGGATCAGTTTAGCACACTAAAAGTGTTGCTCTTTTTTTCAATTATTTGCTATCAATGTAGTCAACTCTCAATAATTTATGCTAATGAAAGTGAGTTGAGGCCCAGATAATCAACAAGCACAGATAATTGAGAATATAATGAATGTGCCCGTAATGCAGGAATTATAAATAGGGGTGTTATTAATACACCCATGTCTCGTATAGCGCAATTTCGATTAGCGCAATTTCGATATAGCGCAAATTCGTTCCTCGGGGAAACATTGCAACGCAGTGTAGCCTAATCAAAAATCTTAAACGCTCTCGTGATAAAACGTGAACGTACGCTAAGTGCACACGAAATTTCTATCAATTTACGCATATTAATATTATTTCTTGCCTCAAATCGTCTTTTTTGTTTATATATTAATCGAAATCCATTGCTGTGCAAGTGCCGAAAGTATTACTCGTCATTGGGTCCAGATAGCCGGCCTACCGAAGATTTATCTTGTCTCCTTAACAGAATGATAATAAATAATTTAGATCGTTAATTAAGCGTGGCGCTAGTGGAAATGAATTTTTTTTTCAGCCATACGGTTTGAGACGTATTTTTGCCGTCGTAGGTTACCGGGCGATTGACTTCCAGGTAGAGGGTCTACGCTAAAGCCTTCAAGGTCATCGGTATTCACGGGCGAGAAATGGAGCGGTGGCCGAGTTGCGCATGAATAGCATCAACACTTAAAAGGGTCCGCTATAGAGTCTCAAGCACAATGGATTCGTTCCCTCCCCGCAGTCTAGGCCTTCTGCGTCTCAGGAATACAGTTCAGCAGAAGAAGGTGATTTAGATAGAGCCATACAGAGTAAAAACCAAGAGAATATGGCGAAAAATAGGAATGAGTGTAGAAAAATCAAGAATTTATCAAGAAAAACCATAAACCTAGAAGAGGACTTGAAAGAGGTCAATTGCTTTGAAAATGGAGAGCGTCAAAGCGATATTGCGCGGAAGTTTAAACTCACGATGCCTTATTCTGAATAAAGACGAAGCTAAAATATCAGTGACCTCAGCTGCACCAACTTCAACCAAGCGGTCTACACATACAGAAAGTTCATGGTGAATCAGTGCAAAAAGACGAGAGTGGTAATCGCTCCGAGACATTTAGTGAAAGCTCCGGTTGGTTCCAGAATTTAAACGGCAAGCAGGTATTTTCAGTGTGGCGATATCAGCTGGTGAATCTGCAAGTGTTGATAGCGCAGCCACCACAACATTTTCTGATGAACTCCAAGCTGTTATTGAAAGTGGCTCCTTTCCCCCTCAACTAGTTTTTAGTGTAGATGAGACGATATTCTTTTGGAAAAGAATGCATTCTCGTTCATTCATTTTCAGGGAAGGAAAGCCTGGGTCAGGTTTCAAGGCATTTAAAGACTGTTTCACGTAGCTGCTAATGACTCGGAGGACTTCAAATTAAAATGATTTATCATTCATAAACTCCGCTAGCTATGAAATGGCATTTAAAGTAGCATTTTCCTGTCATTTCGATGAGCGACAAAAGGGCCTGGGTGACACAATAGTTGTTTGTAGACTAGTTTGAAAAATCGTCAACTGCCGGCAACGCATTACGATCCCCTGAGAAAGCAGATGTTAGCCCACCCGCACGACAGGATGGAATTTCGAAAGCACGTAAGAATTTTTTTTTAACGTGAATAAAAGTCTTTGAATGTGTGAATACTATCTTTAAAGATGTTTTAAACTATAAATATTTCTAGAAATAATGTTTTCAAAGGCTTTTTATGGGAATATAGATGTTTTAGAGGAAATTCAATACCCAAGACCTATGCTACCAGGAACGCATCCCTATCTTCCCTATGTTAAAACGCTCTCGTATAACGCAAATTCGTATAGCGCAAAGACCCCAAGGAACGCATCCCTTGCGCTATACGAGACATGGGTGTATAGGCATTGAAATAATTAGGGTACATTCATATTAAGATGAATTTGATTGAGATGCATCAAGCTTTTGATTTCCATCATTGTTGCATTCAGAATACTCTTTGAAATTCTATGTCTAGGGATAAGAATAATAGCCCAAATAATCCTGAAATTAGGAGTCAAACAATTGAGAGTAGACTGTATTTAGAATGCCCATACCAATTATGGTTTCAGTTGGGAAAAAATGATGATGTGGTGAATGATGGAAAAATTGATTTGCCTCGCCGGAATTTCTGTTTTGTTTTTGGCCACTAGTCCCAGCCTACTGGCTGTCTCCAGTGTGTTTCAGTAAAGTTGGTTTCTGATTGTATGTTTCTCCTGATGTAATTTCAGTCATTCTGTTGGTGTGAAAAATTGATTAGGATTGTCATTATGCAGATTAACTCTGAAAATAATTTTTAAGATTACATTTATCTATCATTTATCTTGGTCTTGCTATTCTGCTTCATTCTATATTGCCTATTTTGCTATCATTGGTCATATCCTTTAAATTAGACTACAAATGAATGTATAATTCAGCTGAAGATATGTCAGAGAATAGAATAAATAATCCAGATGATGATGTACCTTGTCGAAACCTCGGTCGTACATTAAATATTTATATGAAATTAAAAAGTCTTCCCTAATATTCATTATGTAAATAATTACTTTATGCCAAAAAAAATCATGGTTCTTGTGTTAATGATTGAGTCATGAATGGTAAAATAATATAAAACTAAAATGGATTAATTAAATTAATATAAATCTCCTTTTATTCTTATGTCAGCTTACCCCACAGTAAAAGAAAACTGTCTACGAACTTGGCCAGCAGTCAAAGAAAAAGGCATAAAAAGGATTTTGCCTCAGAAATCGCCACCAAAGGAGCCCTTTCATTGCAAGAAGAGGAGGAATTGGCTATGCAATTACTCAGGCAGTGATTCATCCTTTTCAAATACATATGTTATGTACATTGTTGGTGTATTAAATCATCCTCATTTGTTATTTAAAAAAATGCCATTTTTTGTTACCTGTGTTTTATTTTTGCTTTAAGGTTTTCTATATCCTCTTCGGATACATGACATCGAAAAATATAGTAAATAGCCATATTAAGTGTAGGAGTGCTGGATAATGTATTAAATTGAAATTTCCCCTCTAAAAGCGATGAAATTTCATTTCCATCTGTTTCTTCTCCAGACTTCATCAGGTAGGTAACAAACTGATATTTGGCATCAGCATTATCTGTGGAGGGAATTGAAAAAATTTCAGATAACTTAAACGCTTAAAATAAAAATAGTTTTAAAAAAATTGATTTTTCATCATTTTCAAACAGTAGCTCTTTAGTTTCTTTTGTGTTGAAATAAAGTGTTGGACATATATATTCATAATATCATGCTTCAATGAGCACTTGGAAGCATAATGTACAGGGTTTGTATAAAAAGTAACCGGACTGAGCTTGTGACGCCCAGGTAAAGTGTACGCAAACTGGTTGTTGGTGCTATAGTGATGGCAGGGGACCGAGGGAAGGGTAGTGGGCCCGAGTCAACTGCCTGCAGACACTTGGAGGGTTACCATCGTGGGAGAGCGTAGTGCGTCTTCAGTGACCTCGTCAGAGTGAAAATGGAGTGTACCATCGAGCAACGTGTTAACATCGAATTTTGTGTCAAACTCCAGATTACACCTACGGAAACTCTTAAAATGATCAATTAGATTTACGGTGACTATGCTGTATCCAGAACTCAAGTCTTCCAGTGGCACAATAATTTCTGCAATGACGTCCACGTCGAACAGCTCGCTGGACGTCCATCAATCAGTCACACGGACCTAAACCCATGATGTGTTGAACGCTGACCGTCGTCTGAGCATCCGAGAAATCGCAGAAAGGGTCAGAATTGATAAAAATGACCATTCACGATATCGCTAAGAACGATCTGGGCACGAGGAAGATCTGTGCAACGCTGGTGCCAAAATACCTGACGGACGAGCAAAAGGAGTGTCGTGTTGCTGTTGCTTCAGAAATCCTTGATCACCTGCAAACAGAACTGGATATTTTTGACAGCCCGGATACAGCACCACTAGACTTCTTCCTATTCCCCAAGATCAAGAAAGTACTCTAGACGCCTTACAGGTTGTCGACTTCCAGGGGGCGTTCAAGCACTGGAAAACCCGGTACCAAAGGGTTATCCACTCCGATGGGGACTACTTTGAAGATTTCTAGTCCAAAAGTGTAGAAATTTTGCCAATAAATATGATTTCTGAGCTCAGTTCGGTTACTTTTTATACAAACCGTGTGAGAGCTGTGATACATATTCAAGAGTGAAACGCAAAAAGTCAGCCCTTGCAAGTCTCACTGCTTTGTATTTGCATTCCAAGATGTCAGGTGTTGTTATTATTATGGATAATTTCATTTGAGTTTCAGTCATACTCATTGAAATTATCCAGAACTCGTAAAACTATGGTAAAAATAGTACGAAATATTTTTTGTTGTGTGTACTGAATTAAAATGTGTCCCTAATGATTCTGTGAGCAAAAAAATTCAAAGTCATTTCAGGATAGCTTATTCTTTCCCTCAAAGGATTTTCTGTGGCAATGATTCACATTCATTAAGGTGAAGTTAACATCATAATAATATAAGCCTATTAGTAAAATCACATAATTTTCAGGAGATTTCAAAGATAAACATGCACAAATTAAAACCTCTCTTCAAATTATGTGTTCCCCCTCCACCACCTACATTAGCTAAAAATATTCCTCTTTCATCTAAAAAAAAATCATTCTCACATCCTGAGGCAGTTCCAACCACCTATCATAACCAACCTTCGGGCTGAATCAGTGAGTGAGCGAGTGAAGTGAATTTGACACAATATGAAACATTTTTTAAAGTCAATGCATTGGAAATACTAAATTAATTTAAAAATAATTATGAAGAGGACCGCTACAGGAAAGTTCTATGGCAACTAATGGAAAAAATGCAGAGCAGATTACATCAATATAATCAGGTGATTGAGACAAAGGTCTAAGTTGAAAGGTATTGCCAAAATAAAACAGCACCTCTATGGTGCCATTGAACCCATCAAATTCCTGAGAAGGATAAAATGCTATGAGGGTTGTGCTAAAAGTAATGTTCCAAATGAGTTACAATGTTGAGGAAAGGAGCTAGGCACAACAGTGTCATGCGCAGTGGTTCCCCTACTCCCCAGCCTGCCTGTCTGCAATTCACTACTTCGCTCAGTGATGGCTTCGCAACCATCAACAATGTGGACATGAAGTGTTGATCCCTGTTCCCGCAAAGTGTGAGGTTCGAGCAGTAATCCGATTTCTCCATGCAAGGAAGTTATCGCCCGTGGAGATTCATCTGCAACTGATTGAGGTTTATGGTGAAGAGTGCATGTCCATTCAGCACGTCCACAAGTGGTGCAGGACTTTTGCTAAGGGTCACAAAGGACTTCACGATGAAGAACGGAGTGGAAGATGTTCGGTTTCAGATGCGATTGTCCAGAAGATCAACAATGAGCTGCTTAAAGATCGGAAGGTAACTATCCGTGAACTTGTTGAATGCATCCTGAAGCTTCCCATGGCACAATTAAAAGAACTTTAACAGAAATGTTGGGTTATTGCAAGATGTGTACTTGCTGGGTCCTCCGGATGCTGACTGATGGACACAAGGAGTAACGCCTTGACTTTGCTCACAAATTTCTTCAACAATGTGAGGGGGAGGCAACAAGGAAAAGTTGTTGCACTATATCATCACGCAGATGAAGCGTGGGTGTTTCATTACACCCCTGAAACAAAACACCAATCTTGTCTATGTCGTCACTCCAGTTCATCGCCACCGAAGAAATTCAAACAAATGCAGTCAGCAGGAAAGGTTACTGCGACTGTATTTTGGGATCGAAAAGGGGTACTCCTCATTGATTTCATGCAATCTGGGATGACAATTAACTCTGAAAGATATGGTGAAACAATGACTTAACTCTGGCGAGCAATCCAGAATCACAGTGGAGGACGACTGACAGAGGGAGTAGTAATGCTCAACCACATACCACTTGTCAAACTCAGGAGAAAGAAGGGTGAAGAAATATGGGTGGACTGTATTGCCCCATCCCCCGTACAGGCTGGACTTAGCCCCAAGCAATTATCACCTCTTCCCCACGCTAAAGGGGAATACTTAGGTGGCAAACACTTCAAGAGTGACAATGAAGTCTGAGCAGAGGTCACACGCTTCCTCAACAGGTTGACACGGGACTTCTTCAACTTAGGGATGCAAAAGCTGGAGCACTGTCTTGAAAAAATGGAGACTATTTAGCAAAATAGGCAAAACTGTAAGCTTTTCAACTATGTGTTAATTAATAACAATTAACAAAGTTATCTATTTGTAAAAAACATGGGAACCTTACTTTTGGTACAACCCTCGTATCTTCATATGACTTAATGTGACAATTAATGTTAAATCAGCAGGGCAATCCCATTAAGTCTGCCATTTTTTAAGGCAAGAGCACCTAATTTTAGGTTTAAGTCTCTAAAAATAAATAAAATTAAAGACCAACAAAATGAAACAATTTATATGGCAAAATTCGACTGCATTTGTATTTACTATATTTGTATTTTCAATACTGCCCACCCCTGATTGTAACACTTGTGGTCCAGATCAGAAGGCAGTTAATTTACCTCATGTGGAATGAACTCCTACCTTTTGCCTAACAGTGATAGGGTAAGTGAACTTGCTAACCTAGAGGTCAATACCGAGGAGAAGGATCCATGACAGAGGTGAAGTACAGTGGCACTCATGTCAACTAAAAACAAACAAACAGTATATCGTAGCCCATACTGACATGTAAATAAAACATGAAAACTATGATCACTTCCTAAACAACGTTTATCAACTGGCATGAGACCCCTACTTATCGCACTGTTATGAAGATCTTCTAAAAGCTATATAAAAGTTAACAGAAACATGATATACATCTGTACGTAGAAAGTCAATTTCTATCAAACTCATAAAATAATTGTATGATTGACATCCTTTGGACTGAACATATCATATTTAAAGAACAATTCTGTTGAACTCAGTGGCCAACTTCCAAACAACAAATGTTCTACGAGTAAGATGATTTTCCAAGATTTAAACTGGACAACTTCCCCTTGTACTACCTCACATATCAATCAAATACAAGACCGGACTCTACTGAAAATTCAGCTGTATCATACATTCAATTAACCTATTATTTTTTTAAAGTTAACAAATGTTAAAACTGAGCTTATGCTCATTCTCATAACTATCTACTTACCAGGATTTCGTAAGAGAGCATTCCGAAAACAATGTTCAATATCTCTACTAAAATCTATGCCACATTCTAATTCTTTCTTGATGAGCACCTTTGCCTTTCTAAGCCATAAAGTTGACAGAATAAATTCTGTTGTCTTCAGGAATTCCTTTCCCCTTACAGGTTTTACTCCTTCTAATACTTGATGATGAGAGATATGCTGAAGACATCTGAAAAATAAGAGTTTAACAAAATTATACAATAGAAAAATCTTTACCATCAGGAAATTAAATAATGGGGGCCTTTGACAAATAGTTTTCAATAAATCCTAGTTTCAGTAATGATGTTATTTTTATTGCACTAGATACCTTAGATCTCAATGAAAGATTGAGATGTCATGTCACTAAGAGAAAAAGAATAGTCATTACCAGGCCAAATACTTTTATACAATTGGACCAAATCAAATGAAAACTCCCAAGATAGGGTTTGGGGTACACAGGGTGTTTATAAATGAACATCGGGGTTTTAAAGCTTAAATAATATTTATTACATTACACTTACAGTTATAAATTATATGCCAAATGAAAGAGCAACTCAAACAGTTTTGTTTTTTAGCAACAATGCACATGTATGTGAAATGTTTCCGCGGCGATCCACGAGAAAGCGGTAGCAGCAAAGATGGCGACTAGTGAACAGAAAGCATTTTGTGTTTTACACTTTGCAAAGACTGAATCTGTAGTAACTGTGCAACGTGTGTTGCGCAGTAACTCCAGATCCGCACATTATGAGTGTTTAAAGTCTACTGAGGTGAAAAATCGATTCATCACTGAAAACAACATGATCCAAAAAATCATCATCGTCATGAAACAACATTTCCATTGTGAAGTTGGCAGGTGATCCGTGGTCTGTAGGCTTTAGAGCCTGTAATAACTGTAAACGGTAAGGACGCAGTTGTAAGCGTTTCCTTAAAACTTTCCAAGCAGTCGACACAGGAATTTCCAATTCACAACTAGCCTTGCGGACTGATTTCTTTGGGCTACAAGTGAACGATTCTCTCACTCGCTCAACTGTCTCTTCGCTAACTCTTGGCCGTCCCGTGCTCTTCCCTTTACAAAGGCAGCCTGTATCTTCAAACTGATTACACCATCTACAGATGTTATTGTCTGTTATTGTCACTTAGAGGATCACAACCAAATTTAATGCGGAACGCACGTTGAACAGATTCAGTCTTTGCAAACTGTAAAACACAAAACGCTTTCTGTTCACTAGTCACCATCTTTGCTACTACCGCTTTCTAGTGGATCGCGGCAGAATCGATTTCACACACATGTGCATTGTTGCTAAAAAATAAAACTGTTTGAGTTGCTCTTTAATTTGACATATAATTTATTACTGTAAGTATAATGTAATAAATATTATAAAGCTTTAAAACCCCGATATTCATTTATGAACACCCTGTATAATGCCTCAGTGGGTAAAGCATTGGACTACTGATACCAGGGTCACACATTCAAAACCCAAGTGAAGCCTTTAAACACCCAAAAAAAATCTCCAAGTGCAAGATGGCCAAGAAAATGAAACAGGCCTTTTATCCTGATTCTGTGAAAATTTACATGTCTACAGCTTAGTCTGAGGAAACCAACTTTCAGGTTGTATCACCGATGGTGAGTAAGTGACTCGGCTCTGAAACAAAATCTATTTAGGTTAGTGTGGTAGCCTTTTGTGTAAAGCACTTGGATTCCAACTGAAGAGTTCAGATTTTAAATCCTGAGTAAAGTCTTCAGACCTCCCAAAATAAAATCCCTCTCAAATGTGAGGCGGTTTAAAGGAACTGCCCCTTCCAACCAGAATCTAAGAGAATTCACATGCCAGGGGCTGAGTCTAGGGTGAAGTCTACCAGCACCTATCCCTACCAACCTTCAGGTTGAATCACTGATCAGGTTACGACAGAGCCTTATAAAAGATTAAAATTTCTGAAACAAAACATTTCAAAACCAAGAAAGATTACTTAAAGCTAGTAATATTTTATAAAAATTTACTCACTTGTTCAGCAACAACAAGCTTTTAGAAAAGTCACTTTCCCTCAAAGCACATTCTGACAACAGGATACACGACATTAAATCATGTTCGGAAAACATCAATGAAGAGTAAACAGAATCTGAATTCACTTCATCACTCATGCCTTCACTTCCAGTATCTTTTGCTCCAAAACTATCATGGCTCTCAAAACTAGCAATGAGGTTAACTTGGTCATCAATTGGTATTTCAGCATTCAAATCTGATAAGGCATGTTGCACATCCACCTCCAATTTTGGCCGTTTCCTAGCACTAGGCTCACAATCTTCATCCATGAGCAACGAAATATCTGAAGTTCTCAGATTACTTGGAATAGCCTGGTAAACTGTCACAGCTTTGTTGCACAAGGAAATGGCTTCTTTTGTCCGGTCTGATTCAGATGTTTCACTGAGTAATAATAACACAGCAGCTGTATTATGCAGATGAAAACGGAACACTTTTGCAGGGCCATTAATTTCTAGCAATGCCAGGAGATCAAGGTAATACTCCAAAGACTCTTCATAGAGCTGTAAATAAAAATATATAAATATGTAGAGAGTTTTCAGGCTTCACCTGATCCTGATTTTGACCTGATGTAAATCTGACATACTGATATAATAAAAATTTCTCACAATTTTCCACAAAAATTTTTATCCCATCACATGTTACAATGCATTCTGTACCATCATAAGCCATATTTTGTGGTTCACTGCCTGCCGTGACACCTTTGCGGTATTGAGCCGGCCATGACATCATGGGGCTTCTCTTTCGTCAAAGGGAGATGGGAGTGCGGGGTAGGCCCACCCCTACCTCTGTGAATATATGTGCCTAAACGGTCTATCAGAGGAGAATATGTGAGGCCCACAGCTGCCTCTGTGATTATATACCTTGCCAGTCAAATGGAAGTACCCACTTTTGGCCCTAGGAAGGTTGGATATAAAAGGGACGTGAAACCCCGATCCGGGAATTTTTGGAGGCGTACTCCTGGAGCGAGGACGATCTGGAGTTTGTTGAGGAGAGAGACGGAAGAAATCTGCTTCCTGGAGAGCAAAGTGCCATCAAAAGGCACCCTCCACGCCACTACTTCCATTTCTTTCATTCAGCCCCCCATTGATCTCTAACGTCCTGTTCTTTAGGTTGTGTATTTTCTTTGTTTAATTAAACTGGTACCTATACTAATTTTCCCAGAGTAGTTTTCTTCTAAATGCTACCAATGACCTCCATACACAACACGTTTCAGTATGCAATGTGCATCTCTCAGCAATAAAGCATCTGAGCTCTAATATGCATAGACAGGTGGATTTAAAATATTCACTGATTAGTTTAACACTTTCGTGCCGAACGTGGCACGTATGCAGCAAGGATTTTCTTCGCAAAAGATCCATTTTTTAATTTTCAAAGTCAATTTTCCTGAACAAAAGCCGCATATATGTGGTACAGGGTGGAGGAAAGTGACCATTGCAAACACAATAGTCCCAGCTACGGGGTAGCCCCTCGAGACCCAGCTTAGCGTGACTCCAGGCCCTTCCTTGGCCAATCAGATCGACCTTTCCTGTCCCCTCCACACAGTCGCCCACTGCTATTTGCAGTATTTTTTACAAAAAAACATTGGTTGCTTATCTGATAAATCTAAAATTATAATTGAATTCTTCTTTATTCGCTAATCGCATGGAAATTTCAAACAGAGTCCTAGTGTTAACTTCAACGGAGTTCAGTTCAGTTACAAATTAATTGATATGGAGTAGAAATATTCTATATCCATCAATATGAACATTAGAACTTCTTTCAAATTTTCAACACACTCAGTAGAACACAGGGAATTCATTGTTTATACTAAAAAACTGATGGGAATATTTGTTTATATAAAACACGACTACTAAATTCAGTTGATCGTGGACTCGTGCTGTGAAGGAGTCTTTTAATCCTTCTAGGGTCTCCGATAGTGGCCGAGGAGAGGGATCGGCATCCCACTGAGTCAAGTCCAAGCCTTAGGTAGGTGCAAACCTCAGCCTTCCATCTGTGAGAGAGAGCTTCACACAGGGGACTGAAAGAACTTTTCATGGGACTCATAATGTGGAAGAATTTCTCTCCACGAGGCTTCGCCACAAAAGGGTTCAAACATTTTTTGTTAAGCTAGTGAAATAAAAATTTTCACTGAAGAGCTACATAAAAAATAACCACCTTTTAAATGTTTCCAAAAATTGTAGAGGAAGTGGGGTACCCCATCTTAATCCGCCACTGGTTTTAATTCCTTTCTTTAATTTCTGAAAATATTCAACCTGGACTAAGAGTTAAACCTTAACCCTCTTACACTGTCGATGTACTTTGACCTCATACGTTCCCCTACCATGCTTCTCACACACGAGTTCTTTTTTTTTAATTGCTCTAACATTCAGTCACAAAATAAAGATTCTCAAATTTTACCTGGAATCCATAGAGTGCACTTTCATTTTTTCCTAATTTATTTTTCATTACTTTCTTAATTTTTTTGTTCAGTGCAAAATATTGAGGGAAGATAAAATATTAGCAATGACCAATGACATGATGGTGTCGCATGAAATGGGCAGTTTCTTTTGAAATTAATCTCAAAGTAATTAATATGCAATGTTTCATGCTACGTCAAGTAGCTCAATTTAAATAAAAAAGATTCTTAGATTAGCTCCATCTAACAATTCATAAGTTTTCACAACTGCTTAGCATGGTGTCAACTAGATTTCAGATTTTAAATACCAATGCTTCTCCAAAATTAACACTGTAGTATTTAAATATTAACTTCGCAATTAACATTTACAATAGATTTCCAAAATAATACATGCATCAAAAGTTAGCATAATAAGCAAGTGGAATGAATATGTTGTCTGCATTACTTTAACAATTTCAGTCAGACATACACAAATGCTCATCCATTCAGCATTGCCAAGATACCAAGGGATGCGCACTCACACCTCTGAAAGACTGTTTTTAAAGGGGCAGTAAATTCCATTTGTTTATTATGACTGTACGCACAAAACAAGCCAAATTATTGCAGTGACTTGAAATCCAAATGGATAATTCAAAATGTAGAGACTCAATAAGAGCCCCAGACTTTACATTACTAGTGACCAAAGAAGTTACCCAGAAATAGCGACTAACCATCAGTGGCGGCACGTGCTTATAAGCATGTTAGCAACTACACTCCCAAAGATGAATGAATTATAAAAGAAAACAATATATTCCTTTGCAAAGAGACAGATAAAAATCCTGTACACACAGAGATGGGATATGAAGCTCCAAGTGCTATTGTTATCTCCTTGGTGAGTTCACCGCTCTACAAGTGTGCAATCCCGTGGCATCACTTGTGGGTGCTCCGACGGGACGAGGTAAGTAGGGGGACAAGCCATGTTGGCAAAATGGGTGCTTGGAGCAGACTCAACATGACGCGAGTGCGCACACGCATATTTGGTGAGTAACTCACAGGTAGTGCAGCGGTGTAGCTGCCACCTACACTACCTGCGCTCAGGATCCTAGCCCGTCAATGCATTCAGTGTCATTTAGCAGCATTCATTTGAACTTCATGCCCTTTTTCATCATTAAGTATCTTCTCTAATGCACACCCTGGATATATAACCACTAGCTGCCACTGCTAACCATTAAGTCAAAACAATACAGTAAAAACAAAAGTAAAAAATATGTACATTAAAAAAATTAATAATAACTCACAAAGCATTGAACTACCTTTATAAAAAATATGAACTGTTTTCAGTCACTAGATATGTAAAAAAATGCAAAATTTACTACGCGTTCATGCAAAGTTGGGAAGAAATGGGTCAAGAGGGATTTTCACCAATCAAATACAAAATCTGTTACTCATATATTCTCAAGTTTTTTCAGATGCATTACTCAGGCAATAATTCTGTCAGGGTAATTATATTTTTTTCGGAATTTAGATCCATTTCATTTAAATATTCATCACAGCTGTATTACAACAATACATACCTATATTAATACACACCATTCAGAGATATTTAAAGACAAAATATTAGTAAGTGCTGAAAACATACCTTATTTTTGCATAAATTATAAGCAACTTTTTCCAGGGCCATTTCCAGACTAACTTTGGGAATTGGATGAATTACATCTAGAATTTTTTGCAGCATAGGATACTCATGATCATGTTGGTCATCCATATGTTTTCTATGCCTGAGGACCTGTAAAAATGAAGGTAAGAATCTTTGTTGACATTTAAATATAAAAAAATTGTTGAGTGAAATGCAGGAGACATCTGACCAATAACATTAAAGTGGATGAAGCGTAAGGTTAAAAGCTAGGTATGGATTGATACCTATCCAAGTGGATCAAGACTCAAGGCTAGCTGGGGAGTCAAAAGGTTCAGAACCCTACAAAATTTTTTGTATGAGCAGTACATCCCTTCAAATGAGGAGCCCATCCCCCAAAACTTTTTTTCTAGTAAGAGCAGTTCCCTCAATTAGCTGCTCTCTTTGAACAAGTTAAATACCACTCTAATGATATCACTGACTACTGAAAAGTGGGGGGTAACTTCCATGTTCTTTTTATTTTAAAATATATTTATTCCCATGCCAAGGAGAACAGCAAACATGGCCATTTACATTGGTGTTTTGTGACAACTATAAACATTCTAGAACATCTATGCTCAAGATAGAGGTTACCTTCTCAGACAAGACTTGTACTCACGACCACCATTACAGCACAGGACTTGTATGTATTCACAACAATGAGTAACTTTACCCAGCTGCCACCAAGGCCGGCAATAGTAAGAGAATGGTTGCATGAGGAAGACTTTTTATGTAACTTATCTTTCCCTCCCATCCACTGAATTCTTTTCATGAATCTATACACTTCCAACCCATGACTGACTCACTCACTCACATAAATACTGACAGAGCCCCTCAGTGAGCACAAGCATTATGATTTTAAGCCTGACGTTATAGAATTACCCAACAGTCACTAAAGTAGTTCATGAATTATTCCTTAGAATAAATACCATAGACCAACTTAAGGGTGGATGGCGATAATTGGTGGAACTTTGCGACAGGAAACATAATCACCGATATACTTATATATGTATTGAATATTCCACAAATTTTTCAACAGCCTGACCTAGTTTTGACACTATACACTATGTCTACAAAAAGAGAATGCCATTGTGTATAGAGTACAACCCAGTAGCGGATACAGAAAAAACTAAAGGGGGGGGAGTGCAAAAGATATGTTGAGCTACCTTTACTTTTGTAGTAATGACAAACAATTAAGTCACATGCAAAGCTTAAAAATGTTTTATTTACACATATACTATGTATGTATGTATGTACAAGACAATTCCATCTTATGATATAAAAATAGTTACAATCGTGGTTCTGCAATGTGGGGGTCTCCGCAAGAGGGGGGGGGCACACACCCCCGCACCTCTTTTTGTATCCGCCACTGGTACAACCTTTGAGAATTACATAGTCTACAGTGTTGAAACCTGGGTCAGACCATAAAAAAATTTGTGGAAGATACAATATTAGTGTTTCTGTAATTATGTTTTCTAAATACCATGGGCCTGCAGCTAATTTGACAAGGTATGGCAAAATTTATGATACTGCTCATTGCAATAAGTTGGGAATCCATTAATTGTGGTTTTATATCACCATCAATCATACCTACACATCTGATTTAATCCTAACGTATAACTATGAGGGATGGTCGGATCGGATACCTCGGATCCACATATCTGCGGATATTGCCCTTCATCGGATACATCGGATCCAAAGTCGCGAAAGACATCGGATCTGGATCCGAAATTTTAAATAATAGCTTCAGTGAATGCAATAAGGGTGGAAAGAGTTCAGATTCTCTCTTCGAATGCGCCGTCGCATGCGATTCTTGTCTTACTCATGAACCGTTTTGTTTGTAAGCTCTCACAGAGGTTACTTAGCAGAATTTCAGTTTCAGCAGTGGAAAATAAAAAAGGCAAAATACGCACAAAGTGTGACTCTTCCCAAGAGATTGAACAATCATCGGGGGAATCTCAGCAACGCAGGATAATAGCCACATAAAAAGTAACTACGTCGCAAATTTCAGAAAACCACCCTCAGCCGTAAAACGAAGACGTAACGTTAATGCTGTTTTAAATACTGTTGTGTTGCTGATTGCGCAGTTGCAATTTAATTTAATGATATACTGATTAAAATGTCTTTCATTGGGTAGAAACATTTCCATTGAGATAAGGAGAACCAATGTATGCCATGTGCATGCACTGTGGCGTGAAATTATCACAAGGAAATTAGGGCAAGAGTGCTATACTGAAGCATTTTCGGGAGAAACACAAGTCGGTATGCAATGAGAAAGTCACAAAATTCAGGGAAAAGGTGCGTGAGGAAAATTTGAATTCAGTCGATGGCAGTGGGGTAGCCAGGAATTTCGTTAGGGGGGGTCCAAAATCAGGGGGGGAAATTTTTAAACAACAGGGTACAAAGAAGAGGATTTCAAACTAATTTTAACACCCTTCATAATCGAATAAAAACTTCATTTCTGAGAGAAATCTATTGTACATTCATGATTTTTCAATATTTTGTTTCCTTTTATGACGGAAAGTAATTGTGTTTTTATTTTATTAATTGTGTTTTTAATTTTTGGGTCCGGACCCCTCGGGCTTCCCCCTCTCGCTACGCCACTGGTCAGTGGTTTATCCTAAAATTTTTCCTATTCTCATTTCCAAACCCAAGCGTAACAGTTTAGGTCCTGAGCACGTAAAGATGTTTTTAAAAAAACAACTTGAAAGCCTATAAAAATGATTTTTAATTTATAAAAATATTATAATGTATATGAAAATCTAAAAAGCATTTCTTTGATTCTATGTACCCAGAATAAACTTGAATAATTAATTCGTTTAAGAGCAGGAATTTGAAAATGCATTTAGATCAGAAAATATCCGTTCCGAAAGATCCGGTTCCGAAAATCAAGGATCCGATCCGAATCTGGATCCGAAAAAAATCCTGGATCCGTCCATCCCTAATTAATATGTATACCCTGTACTATAGGGCAAGGGATGGCCCCGAATGAATCATATCGGACAGGTTATAAAGGATGTAAAAGAGAATAAATATGTAGCTATGAAGAGATTAGCGGATAGGAGAGAGAAATGGAGAGCTGCGTCAAACCAATCTTAGGATTGTTGACTAATGATGATGATGACCCTTTTTTTCAACTCTTGGCAGATGGACAGGAGAGAGCTAGTAGCCAATCAGAGGCACTGTCCACAACACCACAGAATTCACCTCCATTCCCCTCCCTTTTACCCTCCATGCTTACAACCAGAATTGCTAGTCCGTGAAAGTAAATGCATGCTTGCACAAAAGCAAACCACGCACACGAACACTGTGCGATCACCACAGGTTATACTGTGGGCTGTCGAGCGATGCTTACTGTACAGAAATCAGAGAGAGACTAAATCCTCCTCCACGCTTTCACAGACCACTGTTCTATGATTGGCTAGAATGCTGAAAGGGACAAGCGCGTCCAAGGTCACCCGCTCTGAGCTGGGAAAATAGCCATAGTGGAGGTAATAGGATTTTAAGTATTTTTAGCTAACAGTCTAAAATGCATTCTGGTCACGAAATGTTAAATAAAATGCAAAAGAGTAGTCAACAGTGAGCACACCACTATAAATCAGCACTTGAAACAGGCACATAATTTTTTAAATACGAAAAATGGTTTCCATATTTAACTTGCATTATAAACATTTTACCAATTATGCTTTTTAACACAATTAAGCATCCACAATTACAATATAAAATAACATAATAGAAAGTGAAAAACAATTTGCTGGTAAAGTATTCAAACATGAAAGATCAAAATAAGGCAAAAATATTTGGAATGATTATAGAATGTTATGATTAAAAACTTTTGGGCTATGTCGCCGCGTCACTTCTTGGGTGGCCCCAACGTTTCCCGACCGATGCTGGTCACTTTTTCAAGGGATTACTCCTTGAAAAAGGGACATAATCCCTTGAAAAAGCGACCAGCATCGGTCGGGAAACGTTGGGGCCACACAAGAATTGACGCGGCGACATAGCCCAAAAGTTTTTAATCATAATGACGAGCACCCGCGAAAGTTTTAACGAAGGATTATAGAATGAGTTTTGCATGTGTTTAGACTACTTAACACTCACTTTTACTAACTGTCGCAATACTCCCAGTAGAGAATCATCATATCCAAGTGTCTCATAGACCTCAGCAATATCTAACAAAACATTTGGCAAACAATTTGTGCAATTCAAACCATCTTTGTTCAAGATAGTCAGAGCCATCATAGGTTTTTCCATTCTCAAAAGTATTCTACCGGTCAAAAGAGCCTTTTTACTTTCAAAATGAGTAGGGAATGTCCGGAATCTGGAGAAATCAGCTTCATCCAATTCATTCAATGCTTCCTTTAAATTCCCAGCCTTCAGGTTCAAGTAGCCTAAGGAAAAATTGATAAATCATCCCATTATTTATAATGAAATGAGGTCATTCCTTCATTTCAAAACATTGATTACATTTTACAAAAACCTCTGATATATCTCCATGCTCCATTGAGACATTGTACACCCCACGTGCTTGAAACTTCTTTCAGCTCAAAATTGACGCACTCCCTGTCAGCAGTCTTATCAATAAAGATTTGATAAATGACATTTAACGTAAACAGAAGATACTGTATAACCTCATTCCTTACGGAAGCTAACTGCCAATAATCTCGCAAAAAAACACCTCCTCCTGCAGGTGTATACGTAAAAACTTCCAATGACAAATCTTCATCTGTTTCCCTTTTAATTGGTTCATGGGTATTTACATGAATGTCAACATCCATTCCATGATGATCACTGGAAAGAATGAAGAAAAGAGAACATAACTGAAAGGATCACACTCATATAATTTTATATGTAACTAGCAGAAGGGCAAAAGGCCCACATTGGTTTTCAATGAGAAGTTAAGAGCAAGATGTAGAACGATTGTCCAATGAATGTAAAATGTAATGAAATTGAAAAATTAAATTAAAAAAGAAGAACTTTGTGCTTTCACATTAATATTTATTCACGACCATGGTTTCAACGTTAGACGTCATCATCAGGTGGATCATTATTTTTTTATTTAATTATGAATCGCTTTCACCAAGTTACGCCTCAAACAATCAAATTGAAAAATGAAATAAGAAATAAGAGTAAAAAATGTAATAAAATAATATGAATAATCTTTGGTAATCATAATTTATTTCCGAGGTAAAATTGCCCCATTATTGATATGGAATCCATGGAGAAGATAGGGAGTGCAATACCAGTGTCTACTAGATAGAGGATGGACTTCATTGGGTCTCATCCTTGTTTCTTGCTTTGGTACTCTATCCAGTCCAAACAGTCAGTGCATAAAAAAACATTGATACAGCACATTTACATTCTTTTTAAAAGACTCAGGCCATTTTCCAATTCGCAATTATTCACCCTCCGTGCACTTTTCGATCGTCAACTTACGGATGTGACGACAGCAAGGGTGGATCCAATCGGCGAGGGCACAAGGGAACGAAGGGTAAGTGAGCAAGGGAGCGCGGATGCTCCCTCACTACCTTCCCCTCGTAGGAAGTGGACGTCAAAATGGCGGCAATGGAAAACTCGGAAATCTTGAACTGGAGTTGTAAGTAATTTTTTGTTTATTATGTGAAGAGAGAGGGTCCAATCGGTGCCAGAAAAGTCAAAATACTAAGCAATCTAAATTACAAACGTAAACAAACCGAGTAGTAGGGTGAAATTAATTATTAAATCAACCACAAGATGTCCTAACCCGACCCTGCGCTTCACATTTCGTTACTGCCAATAGTTCGCATTATTTCCGTTCACACTATATGGCACCAGTAGGGCATTTGTAAGGGAGCAGGGTGCAAGGGAGAAAGGGGACGAGGGAATGAGTGCATACTACGTGGATTGGAAAACGGCCTCACTTCGGAACAAAGAGGACACTGATACAATAACTAAAATTTTTTATCTGAATTTTTAGTAAAACTCTGTATGCTAACAAATATTGAATGGAAATATAAGAAGCAACATTCATTTTTCTACCAAAGATAAATAGAAGCAACTCTCTCCTGACATAAAAATTACTTAAATCCTTTCCTACTGGTGCTTACGAGAGGAAAACATTTTCTGTGCTTCGAGTAGCATGAGCATATTTTAAACTTCTCTGTACGGAGCTCTTTATTGGGGAGGAGTTACCCTGGTATTCCAATCCGCCAAACTCCACAATTCACTCCCTCAAATTATTTAAAAAATTGGCAATTTGTTTAAATTCAAAACTGAGCTAAAAAAATTTTTAATACAAAAACCTTTATATTCTACTGATAAATTTTTTGCTGCATGTAAAGAAAAACTTAAATGAGTTATGTTGTATGTAAGGAAAAACTTAAATGTAAATTAATGTATTAAATATTGTCCTGATGTATCTTTAATTGTCATTTGCGTACATACTGTGTTCTATTGCCATCGTTTGTTTGTGTTTTTACCCTTTATGAAATGTAACTTGACGAAACTATGCAATTGTATTGCCTCCAGCGAATAAATTATTATTATTATTATTATCCGATTTGGGACCCAACTCAACTCAGACCAGCCCAGCCATTACCCCGGGCACTGCACTAGACCCTCTAATATTGGTAACACTCGTAATGCCTTCTCTAGTGCCATAACACTTATGAAATTGTACTAATATATGTATCATTTCGAGGCTGAGAAATTTTGGCTGCATCATTATTATTCTCAGAGCTTTTCACATAATTATAAGGCCTGAACAGTTTTCACTTCATTACTGACAAAGAGCTAAGAAATATTGGAAACATACACATAAGTGTACAGTTTTAAAGTATCACAAGTTTGACACGATACCTACATAATTTTTATTTCAAATATTTAATAAATGACGGATTACTGAAAAAAAAGAACGAAAACATGGTCCCACCATCATATCTCATCAGATCACTTCGTTTAAATAAAAATCTACAAATTTTTGCCAAAATGTTAGTCACAGAGCATTGCCTCTAAAATATGGCGAGCATATGGAATAAGTTGACAATGTGAGATGAATTAAATGCGAAAAAAATACCTTTTCACTTTATCTCTGCTATCTTCTGATTCTCCTTCAGCTGCACTTTTCTTTATGATATCAATAAAACTTGGAACTTTAGAAGAAATATTTTGCAAGGCTTTGATTTTCCATTGATCACCATCACTTTTGCTGGATGGACTACCACCACTCATTACCAGTAAAGCTTGCAATAATAACGTCAAGGCAGAATATAGAATGGGTTTAGATTTTTTATCACATCTTTGAGCACAGTTCATTACATCTTCTACAAGAACGATGATTTCAGTGCAAGGATCCCCAATTTCAAGAGTGATTGGAGGTACGAATTCCTGCCCAGCGAATGAGCACATGACTGCAATCAGCAAGAAAAAAAATGAACAAGACAAGCAAATACTCACATTAAGAAACAAGTTATAATTAAATTTAAAATTACAAAATTTCCAAAGAAAATAAGTGAGCATTTCATCATTCAAATCTGAACAGCAGTGAGTAGTCAGGAGTTTCATGTACGGGGGAGGGGGGGTCCAAAGCTAGGGTGGAAAATTTTTGAAAATATGGTACAGTAGAACCTCTATGTAGTGAACCTCTTTACATCGTAAACCTCCATACTTCATACCACCCCTGCGGTGAAGGGAGTATCCTCAAAACTTTCCAAATGAGTAGGTATATTGTCTTGGCACTGGGCCCAAAATACCTGTGACCACCCATGACTCCCACGTTTTCAATGACAAACTAGGGCGGCTATGTACACTGTATGTTTGCGGCTTTAGCTCTCTCTCTTAGTACTTATACCCCTCAGCGAAGCCCTCCCAGAGTGTTCGGGCTCTGACAAAAGCTCAACAGGCTCCGGAAAACATCTCAACTCTCCTTGAATGCCCAATGATCTTCACGCATTCAATAAACCTAAAAACAACATGATATCTGCTCATTCCCCATAAGACTCTAGGAGGCTCTCAGCCCAAAACTGTCAGACACTGCATTTCCCATTGTGGAAGTATACCTATGTGATGACTCAATGTGGTGACAGTAGTGTTGAGAATGCAAATCTATAACACTCTGGGTGGGAATCCTTTCTGATGAAAAAAATTCATTTTCACCCCATCTGGAACTAAGGCAATCTTAGTGGTTACACCTGACATTTCAAAATTTTCCCCCCCTGGAAGCAAAAATCGCAAAAGTCTTTAATGAAAATCAGGACTGCATTGAAATGAAAGTTTGCAACAAATTTTCTTTAAACCCACAAAAAATGATATTAGTATAAGATATGTCACTAAATTTATTTTTTCAAGCAAATAATTTTAAAAACTAATAAAGCGCTGTAATATTTTTCTTAAATAGTTGGTTTCATTCAGCTGCTCATGCTTAAATGCTACAGCTTGAACAATCATAGCTTGCCCCCGCCTAGTTTTGATCCTGGGTACGCCCTTGTGTATGATATTGATTTATAGAGGTAGGCAGATATTTGAAAGAGGAAAATGACAGCGGAGGTCAATTGCACCATGAGGGAAGGGTTAGGAAGGAAGAGTGGACAGGAACCCAGCATTGACATTAGCCTACTCTGAACACAAGGCACCGAGAGGATGACGAATTCAAGTCCCATCTTACAGATGGAGTAGTGTATGTGAAGTGCCCCCCACAAAGCACTCTGAGATCAGGCAGTATCTTAAATATATATCTGCCACTGCCAGGAATTGAACCCAAACCCACAGGGTAGGAGGCCAACACTAGTCACCACACCAATCCTTAATTTAAAGCCTAGCTGGCCAAGGCCATACAAAAAAATCTGTGCTGCGACTGCACTAAATCTGCACTGTAACTGGACTAAACTCTGTGTTTAGCACAGTCACAGTACACTTTTCTGTACTAGACTGTACTATGGCAGCTAGAATTTGAGAAGAACTGTACTGTAACAGTGCTGGATCACTGTGCTTGAACTGTGCTAGAGCTCAGACTGCACTTTGACTGGGCTGGGTAACATGACTGGAGCTGTACTATGGCTCAAACTGGACTGTGACTGGGTTGGGTAACTGGACTGGAACTGTACTATAGCTCAAACTGGACTGTGACAGGGCTAGAAAACATTACTGGAAGTGTACTGTGGTTAAAGTGGACTGTGACTGGGCTGGGTAACATGACTGGATCTGTACTATGGCTCAAACCACTGCGACAGGGCTGGACTTAATCTAGTCATTGACAGGAGAAAGTGTTTCCTATATTATTTCATATTACGATCAACTATCATTTCCATGAGAATATGAATGCGTAAATTATATAAAAATTTATGCTGACATTACAGCGGCAATGCATAGCTCCAGCTTGCTTATTATTTTGGTAAAGTATGGTCAAAAGAACAACTTCCGCCGATACTCAGCCATCTTTGTTAGAGCATTGGTGTTGAACCGGTTGTAACATTACTTGTTTACGTGCTCTGAATTCTACGCTGTACGATGGATACGTCGATGTAAGATCGACGCTAAGAACATGAAGAAGTGAACTTTACTTCAATTACATCAAAATTAGCTAATTAGCCGGGAATTTTTCTTGCGGGTGAAGTGATATCGTCGATTTTGCTGAAATCCGTGTGGTTCGCGATGAATCAACTTTCCACGATTGATTTCGACGACTCGCAATCTACTCCTTGCGAAGCACGAGAGAGTTGAAAAAAGACATATCTTTATTTATACTCTGCTGCTGGAGGTAAGTACTCAACTTCTCTAAAATTAAATTCAGACAAACTTTAACAGTCAAATTTTGAAGTAACACTTTATTAGATATCAGTATGTAATGTTTTTTCCTTTTAATTTCAGGAAGGAAGCCAGAGAGGCAAATGAATTAGCGGCCATGCCTTAACAAGACTTTCATTTTTATGTTTATAATCATGAGTATATTTGTATTTAATAAATTTCTTTTATTTTCATATCTTATTGTCATTTATTGTGCTCCACGGCGTTAGTACTGAAACTTCATCAACAAAAACTATCGAGGTGGGCATATTTGTGGCAACTAGACAAATAGCACTGAAGTAAATTTTGGTGGTTTTTATGTTGAGTGCCCGTTGATGTGCAGAATAGGATTTGTCAATTTTTCTCATAGAACCTAAGGGCTTCGATAGCAATATTTTTAGTGCCATAAACTTTGTTCATATTAAGGAAGTGGAACGTAACAAATTCAGTGAGTGTCTGTTAGGAATACGGTTTATCTTTCTTTAGACTAGTCAACATTCGAATGAGTTAGTCGTTTTGGCCACTGTTATCTCTTTGCGGTTTTCTGATTGGATCAGGCAACCAATCTTCAAACACCTAAAAAGGGAACTATATATCTCTGCTAATTGGCCTATCTTGATTTAATTCTGCTTCTTGTTTTCAATAAGATATACAGGGAATGCAATAGCCACATCAAGACTCAATTATTGATTCATGGACAGAGTATTACAGTAAAAACTGTGCTATGGCAGCTGCACTATGACTGTGCTAAGGCAACTGTACTCTGACTGTGCTATGGCAACTCCACTGTGACTGTGCTATGACAACTCCACTGTGACTGTGCTATGGCAACTGCACTCTGACCGTGCTATAACTGTACTGCGATGTTTCAATTCAAGTGCAGTTTAAGTAGAGTCACAGTACAGCCCTTTTAGCACAGTTACAGTGCAGCTTTAGTACAGCCACAGCACAGATTTTTTTGTATGGGATGTAAATTTAGATAAATTATCACATCCTACTCTAATTTAGACATCTATTCTGACATAAAATGCATTTATTTACTTAGTACTTGATAACTAAAGTTTGCATGTATCAATTTGCTGCTACAGGGCAAGTTAAGGAAAGATACCTTTCATAAAAGTACTTTGAATATTAAAATATGAACTCAATAATAATTTAAATAAAGTGAATTTTTTTATTGACCGTGCCATATAAAGGGTATTTTTTAAACTTTTAATTTCATTTTTAATATCCTGATTTTGGAAATTCTGTTCTGGTCACCCCTTGAAAAAAACCACCTACCTTTTTTTAGGGAAATTACAACGCCACATAAACAGTCAAAACCGCTAATGCTACTTTCTGGGCTGAGTTCAGTGCAGCAACAAAACTGTAAAACGTTATTCACCACACCTATATCAGCTTCCGAAGTTATACTTGAAAAAATGCTCTCCCTTAACACATCGTAGAAACCACGTCTTAACAAAAAGTACCTACTCCGGTCAGTCTTTGTCCATACGCCTCCCTGCAAAAAAAGTTAAAGCATTATTTCCAAGCAAAGCATGAGGCAATGGTCGCGTTCAGCCGATATTCCCGTTGTGAACTGTCACGCTCCAAAACACGGGCCCATATCACCGGAATTTAAAGACAACTTTTCGACTGACCGATGCACAACCGTAAAGAACACTTGCATAGGTTTGTCGGCTGAACGCGACTAAGGAGTCACGATCACAGTTTTCCAGTCGTACCAAATATTGACAAAGAAGTTCGTTATTCTTGTATATCCTTAGATATAATTCATCTGCAGCAAAATAACCCATCTCTTTAAGATTATGTAAATGGCCAGAGCACAAAGCGTACTTTTCATTCCTAAATTCTGTACGCAAAGATCCTAGCAAAAACTTGATATGATCCATCTTCGTTCACCACAACAAAAGGATATCATTAACTACAAAATAATTGTCCGAATGGGAGTCTTGCCTTAATACATGTCTTGAAAAACTTGTTATAATTATGTTGATTAATATTACAACGAAATTACGCCGACAGCCACGAAAAGTAGAATCCAAATGCAAAAATGCAAATTAGGCGGTCACACCATTTGAAATTCCCATTCCTGCTTTTGGTTTTTCGTTCTTCATTTGTATCGATTCACTTCGATTATCATTTCGATATGTATACAATAGCAATGGTGTCTTTTCAAAATTACCTCAATCTAATGTTATTGGAATGGACGAAAATTATATGCAGCTGTTTCCAATCTCTATGACAGTCTTTTCGATATATACCACGGTAACCATAAAATTAGGCTTAGGCGATGGTTTCTGTGAGAATTGTGACAGCTGATCATTATATGACTGCGCCTTCCCCGAATTTGGATGTCTTCTATTCTGACTTCCGCGGTTCAGAAGTGAAGCAGGTACCCGTGATCAGAATATTTGGCTCTGACTCCAAAGGTGTGGTGCTTTTTTGAGTTCATTTTCTGAATTTTGTGTGTGAGTCAAGGAAACTAGTTGCTTATATTATTCTGTAGGAAAGAAGGTTTGCCTTCATGTCCACGGCGTATTTCCATATATCTATGTACCATATGATGGGTTTGAACCGCAAGAACGTAAGGCATACCGATTAGCGTCTGGATTGGACAAGGCACTCAATGTTTCATTGGGAAAGTCCAATGCGACAACACAGCATGTCTACAAGATATCATTGGTATCTGGAAGGTTAGTACCGAATATGTATCAGTATTTTCTCGTTTACCGGCTTCTTCATTGTAAATGCATCATTTCAGTGTGAGTAATTTATTACAAAAATAGCCGTACAAAATATAATTAAATCATCTTAACTTATGGGCCAAATATTCATTCCCTGCTATAAATACACGAGTTGTTAATTTTAATTTCTACTGCAATGTAGTACAAAGTGATGCCTTTATCAGTGTAATCATCAACTTTTCTATTTTCCTATATGAAATGGAATACTTAATTGAATTAAAAATTATAACTAGGCTTGTGTGATCCCATGAATGGTTGAACCATCTTAAGTGTGTAATCTGGATTCTTGGCACTGCCATCCAGGTGTTCCTGAAACTTCCAGTTTAAATGACTCGCTTCCTTGCCGATTGTTTCACTGTAGATTTATTTTAATGATCACTACATAGTTATCAGTGGTGGGTTTATTCAAATTGTCAGTTTTTGTCGGATGGTCACCAAATTTTATAGGATTCATTTAATTTCTCATTCTAAACAATACTAGATGTAAATGAAATTACTGCGACAAAATTTTAAGTTAACAAAAATTTGTTTTTTATAAGTGCATATATCTAGTCCATCTATAAGGAAGATGATTATCTTTGTTACAGATGGGTTCCTTGTTTGCTTTGGCCATTTAATATATGTCGGTGGGTTGGGTAATGCTGGATTTGGTGAAGTTTTGGCACGGTTCGCCCCTAATTCATTTACCAAGTTCCTTTCCTAAGGTGGTCCATGAAAAGTCATGCACATTCGCTGCATTTTCTTACCTGTAACATAGCTGGTTGTTGATTTGTTTGTTCATAGTCAAACAAATCAACAACCAGCAACTGTTAATACATTCAACCATTTTTTGCATTCAGTCGTGAGAAATGGAGAGGTTTTTCAGTTATGTGAAAAACGGCCTTTCGGAGATGAAAATGCACTTCGCAGTGTCTTGGCAATGCATCCCGGATGCACATTCGAGTCCTTTGGGCTGAACATTTTAAGGCTGCTGAATCAATCAAGATACCTATCCTAAGCTAAAAGAGATGGATGCCTTAAAAATCTTATTTTAATTGTTGTTGTACTGCTTTCATCCATATCTAGTATATTGTTTAGAGTGTGAGTTAAGTTATGGATCATAAATTTAGTCGCCATTCTACGATAACTGGTGATTTGATAAAATCCTACTATCACCCTAAAAGTATATAGTGTGAATACATACTTCGTTAGAAAAAAGTAATTAACTTTAAGACTACCAGTGCTATTTTTTCTTTTTTATGATCCCCCTAACTCTCCTCACAAACTTTATTTTATGAGTGGCGTAAAAGCATGCTACGTACATTATGGGGTGAATGTTGGGGGCATCTATCGGAGGTGGTCATGTAGGAGTCAGATGATCACACTCAGCACCCTCTTTCAACAAATATCTAGTGCACATATTCATGGTCTGAACTTGATTTTGGAACTGCATTAGTTCCATTCTGACAAGATTTCAAATTTTCAATAAAGTTCGGGAACCATGTTTCATTCTATGAATATATGTTTTTAATGTTACCTCAACCATATCTTTCTTAATTTAATTATATATAATTATAATAGTGCTTAATATATTATTAAATCAATGTAGGCGGGAAGCTCTTTCACAAAATATGAAGTGAAGTAGTGGAGGTCACAATGTTTTTGAAGTCATTACTTAAAATTAGATATGCAGACAATAAATAGCAGGACTATGCCATGAGAGGAGAACTGATTATAGAATTGAATAGAGAGCTGCATCAAACCTATCTTTGGATTGCTGACTGATGATGATGACAGTACAAAGGCAATACGCTACCTTGGTTTGACAAGGTTCTAACTGACAATCAGCTGGTTTTGAGATAAACCTTGTCAAAGTTTTAAACTGCTCTACATATTTCTATTATTAATAGGAATTTATTTTTTATTTTTGGCTCATACACTAGTGATCCACTAGATACACTAGTAATTATTACTTTAAGAAAATATTTTATTTATTTCATTTTTTTACATGTTTATATGTCAAGTAATAAAATAAGTAAAATGCTGTTGGAACCGTGTCACACCAAATATT